>NC_048233.1:68388479-68397310 GCF_002007445.2 Ailuropoda melanoleuca | reverse complement strand
GGAGGGCACGTATTGCATGGTGCACTGGGTGTTATACGCAACTAATGAAGCATCAAACTTTACATCGGAATCTGGGGATGTACTGTATGGTGATTAACACAATATAATAAAATAAAATTAAAAAAAAAAAGAAAAAAGAAAACAATAACAAAACACTTATTTTAGTCAGTAATAGGTAAAAAAGAAGTTGATTTGGGATACTGAGCAAGCAACCCCATTACTCTCAAAAATGTATGCTGTACCTCAATTGATTTGCATGCTATTTCTTTCCTTTATTAGATTTAGAATTTGACCAGAATAATATCTGTGCTGGTTTTGTTTAACAATTTATATTTGACGCTTTGAAGGCTCTTTTACTTTCTGTTTATTAGCAATCAAATCACTGTATAAATATTTGCTGAATGAATGCAGTCAGGGTAGCAACCAAACATCTGGGAGTTTAAAATAAAAAAAAAAAAAGGAACTCGATGTAAATAGTCTTAAATAAATATAATGTCCGTGGGTACAATAATATTGTAAAAATGTTAATGTGTAATTTAGAATGTGACATCTGTAGTCAGACTGCCTCAGTTTCAAAACAAGATCTACCACTTATTATCTTTATGATTTTGGTAAGTTAGTTAATATTCATATATCTCAGTTTCTTCTTCATCTGTACTTGGAAAAGTAATAGTAGCATTTCTACATGTTGTTATGAGCACTAATTTGTGATGTGTTTAGAAGAGCATCTGGCATTAAGTAAGTACAATGTGAGAGTTTGCTATTCATAGGAATAGAGGTAATAGTAGTGTATATCAATATTATATTACTTTTCTATTGCTGTATGACAAAGTACCACAAACTCAGTGGCTTAAAACAATACCCATTTATTAGCTCACAATTCTATGGATCAAAGGTCTTGATGGGGCTCTCTTGCTTAGGAGTTCAGAAAGTCAAAATCAAGGTGTTGGCTAGACTGGGTTTTTATTGTAAGCTCTCAGCTCTGAGGCAGAATTTGCTGGGAAGCTTGTTCAGATTATTGCCAGGATTCAATTACTTGTGCTTATAGGGCTGAAGTCCTAATATCTTGCTGCGCCTGCTCTCAGATGCTATCACTTGTCCTTAGATCCTTGCCTCATAGCCTCCCCAGCAAGGGAAAATCTCTGCCCCATCAAATCCTTCATGCTTCAAATATCTCTGACTTTCTCTTCTGTGACCAGCCAGAGAATACTCTGCTATTAAAGGGCTCTTGGGAATAGATTAAATCTACCCAGATAACCTCTGTGTCTTAATGCCAATTAAGAACCTCAATTATATCTGTAAAATCCCTTTTGCTACTTAACATAACACAATCAAGGTTGTAATTAGCAAGGGCCATCTTAGAATTCTGCCTTCTCCAAGTCTCACATCAGGAATCCCACAAAAAGGTATCTGACATAGAGAACTGATTGTACTAATAGCTTTCCAATCTACCTTTCTCCTAACCCTATTGGGCTTGTTCCAATAGCACAAGTGAAGGACTGGCAAAGATGAAATGACCCTTTTAGGGAATGGAGTATTTGCAAAGAAAACGTATAGTCTCCCTTTATTCATGCCACCGTTCTCCAGAGATTTTGGAAGACTTCAACAGCATCTCTTAGTGATGTGTGAACTGGTTCACTCTCCATAATCAGATCTCACGAGCATGTTTCATTCGATAGGTGTCTAAACTACTAGAACAGCAATACACTGATGATGCCGGGGGTGCAGGAAAATGGGCAGAAGAGAGATAGCTGCCATCAGCCAACAGCACTACTGTTTGGCTGGGGAAAGATATGAACATTTCTGGCCCAAGAAAATATTAACTATTTTCCCATATGTAGGTACTGTCACAGTTTGTGATTGAACATCAAGGCAATTTTTTGTTGCTTGGTAGCATAAGATATATTCATGGTAAATCGAGCCTGACTTAATTAACAATAAAAAAAATTATTGACTAAAGCAAGTTCATGGTTACAAGATACCATGTGAAGAGCCACACAGGACACAAAGGTAATCCCTTATAGTATTAAATTAAGCTTTTGAAAATAATATGTACCAGTCAAGAACTCAGCTATTATGTGGAACAATATGGAGTGACCACAAAATTTAGTGTATCTATAGTACATATCATTGAAGTTTAGATGAGAAAACTTAATACAACGCATCAGGCTAGGGAACATTTAAGTGAAAATGTTAATTCTTAGCACTTTACAGGTTTCTTAGGTATTGATTAGAATGGAGGGTATTACCTTATGGTGGCTTCTACAGAGTTGGCATTCAATAATATTTGCTGATATAATTAATTTACTTCTCTCTGCCCAGAAGCATAGACTTGATTTTAGAAAAAAAACAGGATGAGGCAGTGCAAGAGAATAGAAATTCACCTGGAGTGAATAATTTCTGAAATACAGGAGTTAAAAAGGCAGGCAAACCAGATGAGGCAAAGGCTATAGAAGACCTAAGACCAAGATTAGATACAGAAAATTCCTGGAAAAAGTGAGGGGGTAAGGACGTGGGTAGGGTAGAACTTTGTCATCAGGAAATTGAAGTTTGGATCAGCATCCAGGATAATAAACCTCTCTGTGAACCCATAGGGTATAACACAAGGAAAGAAAAAGAAATGAAAGTATATTCAGAGAGCAGAGGACTCAAATTCAGTATGTCCTAGGTACAAAATAGTAAAAGTGGTCCTCATTTATTAGAAAAGTTCATTGCTTACTCCAAGAACATTATCCTCATCCTACCATCCTTCAGAGTAATCTTTTAAAGGCATTTGATTGAGAGATTGAAATGCATCACTATACATGTTTTAGCATTAACTTACTGTTTGTATGCAGGACTGTCCAATAGAACTTTCCATGATTATTAAAATGTTGTGTGGCAGCCCACATATGACTATTTAGCACTTGAAATATGGCTAGTGAAACTGTATAATTAAATTTTAAATTTTGTTCAATTTGAAGTCATGTAAATTTAAACGTAAGTGCCACATGTGGTTTGTGGCTACCCTATGCAGCAGCAAGGATAGAAAGTAACTGTAAACTCATATTGTAGATCTTAATTTTGAAAATTCTTTTTTTTTTACTGGAAAAATTAATGGATGAACTAAGAATAGATGCAGGAGACTTCCAAATTTCAGAACACTCATATTTAATGGGTTAGAAAACATGAATTGTTCCCTTATTTATAATAGCTGCAATGGATTTGGCATTAACATTACCTGCCACTTTGCCGTACTATATAAATCACTAGATGTTTTTGGCTGGTAGTTCCATTTTTTTTCCAGTGGCCCCCATTCCTTTCCTTGCTCTCTGAGGACCACTCCACCCCCGCCCCCGCCATATTGGTCTGAAAATGGTAGCATAAGGATTCCTCTCATGCCTAGACTTACTCCAACTACAGCTTTAATATGCCTAGTATATCAACACTTGCCTGCATTATTTAATTCTTGTTTTCATTTTTGCAGTTAAAAACCTTTCCCAGAAAACAAATTCAGTGTCATGCTCTTTTACTTTGTCAGTGTTAAAACAGATTGCTGGATTCCTGAATTGCTTCTTCAACTTTTTGGCTATGCTCACTCACTGTTATCTCTCTCATATCATATATCCCCAGAGACAGGCCAACATGCTGCTGATGATTATTTTTATTAAAAAAAAAAGACACCCAAAGAATTTTTTAATTATCTATAAACTAGTCATGATAGAAATAATCATAACAGCAGCAGCCACAATAAGGAAAACATCAACATAACAGCAACCATTTTTGCTTTGGGTTTTCAATTCCCAACATGCAAAATGAAACTTTCATACCAATTTTTACATTTCTATTATACATCAGAAAATCCAGGAGAAATGTCTCTGGTTCCCTAATGAATGAGCAGACCTAGAACTCGCAAACTGATTTCAATGTCACACTTCTTTTTTTTAATTGATGTCTAGGGTCCTTTACTATTTTTAAAATGGAAAACCCTATGCTCAGTCTAACTTTCCCAAAGGAGCTATCAGGTTGTCTCATACGTTTAAAAACATGACACAGCTGATATAAATAATGCATAAAAAGAACCCCTTAGTGAGTCTGTGTGGGGAGAAGGAGAAAAAACATGAGTCAAATGCATATTAAAGATGTTTTCATTCCCAGCATCTTCACTAGTATACTCTCATCTCAGTCTACTCACCAAGAGAAGGGGATGCTTTGAAGGATACAGCAGAGATGCCACATCCTTCTCCAAGGCAGGTTTTGTGCTTTGTTTTGAGACTAAAACAGAATAAGTTGGGGAGCAAAACATGTCCAAGTATTCCCACACACCTACATTAAGGTTATGAGAAATGCATGTGGCAAGATTTTTTTTTCCCCCAAACTCTGAAGTTCTATTTTTTTTTTACTTCCTTCTTTGTATGTAAAGACACCCATTTGGTTATTCAATACAATCAGCAAATATTCATTGAACAAGTACTATATGCCAGGCACAGTGCTAGGCATTGGGGTGCATCAGTGAACAAAAGTGAAAAAAATCTCTGACTTTTAAAGCTCACATTCTAGTGGACTTCATATATTTTCCTAAGGAATCTTTGAAGAATATATTGTTTCCAGTTCATGGAGTTTTTAACTTTACAACCCAACAGAAAAAGATGGCCACTTAACTCTTCCCTCTGTGATTGAATACTATTTGCCCTGAGATCTTTGAGAAACTAAAATCATCATTGTTAGATGGATAACCATATGTTAGAAGGTAAGACACCGCCCATTCTAGGTGGTGGGTTACCTATCTAACAACTACCATCCTCACTGTCTTCATTTATAGAATCCCACATTTGGTGAGTATGCAACCTATCCCAGGGACAGAATCAGAATTGATACAAGAAAGTCAAAGTCATGTTATTTTTCTTTCCAGTGATTCATTCAGGGATGGACAGGTGGTGCACTTCTGTTCAATGCTATACAAAGAAAATCTGCTCAGATGTTTCTTTGAAAAATTCAATTCTCCATAAAAAACAAGATATATTGGCAAGTAAAAAGTGCAATTACTTCATCCTTTTCCTTCTAGTTGAGATGATCCTTTATGAGAATATAATGTCTGGAGTTCTGGAAGCCATTTACAAGACACAAAAGATGTCAGGGTAGAAAAGTAATGAGCCTAGATTCCATGGGCCACGTTGGCTGTGTGGGAGGGTGGGGAGTTTGAGTACATGGAAACATCTACTTTCTGACAGTATTTGAAATGATGAAATGTGTGTGCTAGTTATATTAGGGGGGTATTCTGTTACTCAATTCCTAAAGCATCATGACTGCTATAGTTAGGATGAGCAGTAGGATTCTGACCTTTTCCTCATAGATCAATTACAACAAATAATTCATTCTCAAGGAATTTATTTAAGTGTTAATTTTCTACCTACAACCTGAAATTAATTTTAAATTTAAATCCAAAGCAAACATGAAAGCATTGATTTTGATAGACCACTCAATTAGCCATGGTAATAACCAACTCACAGTATTGCATGAGATATTAGGCAATGTCCTAACATTGTTTCTATATGGTTCAAGGAAAACAAATATACTTAAATGGATTAATGCTTATTTTGGTTTCTCTCAAACAGTATTTTCCATTAAAAAAGAGAAAAAGTAAAGGTGCAAAGATTTCATAATGATGTTAATAAAAATATTAGAATTTTATAAAACCATTTACTTATCTATCTTGAGTTGAATAATGTCCTCTCTCTCAAGTTATATCTACCCAGAACCTCAGAATGTGACCTTTTATGGAAAGAGTATTTGCAGATATAATTAAGATGAAGGCATACGCCATTAATGTGACCCCAAGTCCAATAACTGGTGTCTTGATAAGAAAAAATTGGACACAGATACAGACACATGAGAGACCATCAAATGAAGATGGGCACATGCATAGGCACTATGCATCTACAAGGCAAAGGATGCCAAATATTGTCAGCAACCGTGAGAAACTAGGAGAGAGGCATGGGATGGATTTACTCTCAGAAGTTTCAGAAGAAATCAACCTTCCTGACATCTGTACTTCAGGATTCTGGCCTCCCATTTTGAGAGAATAAATTTCTGTTAAGTCACCTAGTTTGTGGTAATTTGTTACAGAACTCCAGAAAACTAATAATCAATATGTTTATGGCTAACGCAAATGAGTATGTATAATATAGTATGCAGTTTTGCCACTGCTAAATATTTAGATTTTTGATAAGTGAAAATTGTTTTTCTTTCAATTTGAATTTATCTGATTCATAAGGTTGTTTCATATACTTAAGGAATATTCCTTTCCTCCTTTGTGAAATACCTTCTCACATATTTAGCTTGTTTTTATTAAGCAAATTTTGTCTTCTAGATAATAACAGCATTAAGGAGATTTGTCTTTGTGTATAATTGAAAATATCTTCCCTCAGCTTTTATTATCTTTGTCTTTTAATTCTGCCTATGGTATAAATGTCCTTGCATGTTTTAAAATTTTATCCAAATTTATTTTTTCTCTTATCGATTCTATATTTTAGATCATATGGAGGTTCCCACAACTCTAAGATTTACGATGGAAATCATCCATATTTTTTCTAGTAGGTATAGTTCTCCATTTCTCCATTTAAATCTCCAATCTATATTCTGCTATGCAATGTGAAGTTCAGACTACATTTTGTAAATTTTCCAAATGGCTTCTCAATTATCCATTGCCTTATGAAAGTGACCACTCAACACATGATTTGAGATCCTAGTTTTACCATATATCAAACTTCTCTATGCATGTATGTCTCTTTCTGGAGACCCTATTCTTTGCATTGTTCTATCTATTCAATCACTAATGTGACAGGGGTTAAATTATACAAACTTCATATTTTAACACTCTGTTGGGTAGTACCTTAATATTTTGCCTTTTTATTATTTTCTTCTTGCTCTTCACTCTTATTTATATTTTCCATGAGAATTAATCATCAATTTGTCCACCTTCAGGGGAAAAATGTTGGTTATTTGATACGAATCACATAAAATTAATTGTATATTAAGTAGAATTGATATTTGTCATGTTGTATCTCTTTATCCAAAAATGTGCGATAACTTTTCATTTGTTCAATTTTATTTCATAGCTTTTAGAATTGTTTTAGTACTTTCTTCATATACCATTTGCAAACTTCATGTGAATTTTATGTTAGGTGTTTTATATTTTATTGATATTATAAATAGGTCTTGTTTTACCTCGTAAATTTTTCTAAAATATAAAATGCTTACTTTTAGCTTCCTATATATGGATTCTATTATCCCACTCCTTTACTAATTCTGACAATTCTGTTAGCACTTGTAGCTTTTCATTGGATATTCTTGGACATTTTATACAAACACACATACACACACACATACACACACACACACACACACACACACTCATAGCAGCTGCAATAAATATAGTTTTGCTTCTCCCTTTCTACTTCTTGGACTTAGAATTGCCCTCTCTTATGTAAACACATTGACCATTTGTTTAATAGTAGATGCAATACTGGGTATCCTTTTCTTTCCTCTAACTTTAGAAGAAATGCTACTAGTATGCATTAACTGAAATACTGAGGTTTGCACTAATATATAATTTTAAATCTATTTTAGAAGTTTCTATTTACTATTTTGGCATATGTGTTTTGATTTTTGTCAAAAGCCCTTTCGGCATTTATATTTTTCTTCTTAGATACGTTACCATGATAAATTATATCAATAGTTGCCTTCATTGAACCAACTGGCTTTTTCTTTTCATACCTGCATTCTTGAAAAGAATCTCACTGGATTATGATATATTTTCATGTTCACTGTTGTAAGCTATTTGCTAACCTGTGTTTAAGATTTTTGTATTGATATTCATAACTGAGATTTATTTTTAGTTTTATTTTTCAATTAAACATTTATTAGGATTTGATAACAATGTTATATTCACTTCGTAAAAGACATTTTTAAGGTTTTCTTTTTTGATACTCTGAAGCAGTTTTAAAATCACAATGACTCTGTGATCCTTGAGGGTTTAGAAAAAGCCCTCTGTGAAAAAATCTAGACCCAAGACATTCTTTTGGCTTTTGTTTTGGAGGGTATATGAAGCTCATTTACATATTAATGTGTCTCAATGTTGAAATTACTCTATTTAGATGTTTTTCTCTTGTCTGGGGTTTTGAGGTTTTTTGCTAACAAAAATGTATGTATCTGCTAACCCCCACAACCATCTTCAACTTCTGTTTCTCTTGACCTAGTGTTCTTTTCATGCTCAATTTGTTTTCTATTTTCAGTATATTCCCTCATGAGTAGACTCTGTCATTTTAAAAGAGTATCTGATGGATACTCCAGAGGGCCATATGAACTTAACCAACACAATCCTATAAACTCTCCTATATATTCTCATACATCCATGCATACAGTTTTTTAAAAATCGTACTGTGTTCATACTCTTCAGCAATTTAAAATCTGTAAGGGATTTTCTCAATTTCACTGACTGACTTTCAGGCAACATACCCAAGGTTCTACTCATAATGGGTAGAAACATCCCTTTGTATCAGGATGTGAGTATCTGTTCTATTTTTTTTAGCTTGTAGGTCCATCAAGAACCTCTTTCCCCTCCACACTGATGCCTACTAGATTACTCCCGATCTCAGGATGGTCATACCACCCATGTTGTGAAGTTCATCAGGATTTCCTGCCATCAGGTTTTATTGAGAGTATCATTTTCACATTATTGATTTTGTTGTTGTTGCTTTGTACCTGATTTGGTCTATTTCATTCTCTGGAAAATTTTATGGCAATTCAAAAATGATGCTTTTGGCCCTCATCACACATTTGGAAGTCTCATG
>NC_048233.1:68294701-68388379 GCF_002007445.2 Ailuropoda melanoleuca | reverse complement strand
CCCCTCTGAAGCCCTTAGTTTGTTTCTCAGAGTCTATAGTCTCCCTTAAACTTTAATCACTCAAAACTATTACATACACAATAGCATATAAACTCATTGAATCACTATGGTTTACCCATGAAACTAATGTCATATTCTATGTCAACTATACTTCAATTTAATAAAAAGGTATCTTAGTTTTATGTATGAATTAAAAAACAACTATTTCATACATTTTCCTNTCTTAGTTTTATGTATGAATTAAAAAACAACTATTTCATACATTTTCCTATATTATCACTGAATAAGTAGTTAAATGTGTTTTTGATAAGTTGAGGATAAAACTACTGCTGCTCAGCTGCATGGATCATCACTGGATCACTGGTTCTAGTGATCTCATACCATAAGTAGATTCAGGAGATTTAGTGCAGATTTTGTGTTGCTGCGCTTTGGCTACTACCAGGGATTTGTATTTCCCAAGTTTCAGTTAGACACTTAACAATATGCACAAGATACTAAGGAAGATACACATGCCCACAGTGATGGTTGGCCATCATTTATTTACTCCTTTGCAAGTGGAATGACAGTTGTTGTTATCCTTTACTTTTCATCTTTGTCTTAATGACATTGTAACTATTTTGTAAGTGAAAGAGTAAGCATGGTGGGAAAGGAATATTGGACTTGCAACCAGAAAGAATATTTTAATTTAACTTCAGGTTGCAAGGAATTGGATGATTGAATTAAGCTCTTTGAGCCTTCTGGATATAATGATCATTTTACATATAAAGTCTTACAAAATTCAAACCATATAATTAACAAAAGTATCATAATGCATGCCCAAAAGCACTGATATTTCACAATCCACATCTTGGTGCTGATGGTCCATATGTCATATGAGCATAACTGCTTTATTATTATTGATACCAAAACTGTTAGTGGAATGTTGAGTCATTCCTTTAAATGTCTTAAATTTTACATATGTCTTCTGAAAATAGTATCTACTTGATTAGGGTAAAATTTATGTCCAGAATGTCCCTTAATGTTTACTGAACACCAAGAGGGTTTCTCTTTCATAAGTATGTGGGAAAAAAAGAAAAGGTGAGACAAACAGGAATTAACACATTTCTATATCAGAGTTATTGAGCTAGGAGTTAGGTAAATATAAGCAAAAAAAAAAAAAAAACCCCAAAAAGACTCCAAAAAACTCCCCCACAAAACATAATTTATCTTTATACTCTTAGATCTTATAGTCTAATGGAAAGCACACTAAATGTGGAGTTAGAAGACAGGGTTTTATGACTGGTTATAGCTATATTAACAGAAACAGTACTCAAAATTTCTGACCTCTTTATTTTCTGTCTCTTTATGGGTAAGCCCTTACACTGTGAGCATCTTAGAGGAATTACACAAAGAAATATTTTCATATATGCTTTGAAAATAATACAGGGCTTTCTAATTTATTCATAATAACCACTGAATGATTTGGAGACTTGCACATTCATGAAAAAATAACAGCTTGAGAAAACACTGTTTTATACAAATAGTCAACATGTGTTAATGCATGGAGTAGATATTAATGATTTATATGCCCTAATTCTTGTTACTGAGCAAAAGGTATCAATAAAAATCCATAGGCGGAATTTAAGATACAAAACAAATGAATGAACAAAGAATGAAAAAGAGAGACGAAACAAAAAACAGACTCTTAACAGTGGAGAACAAAGTGATGCTCACCACAGGGGAGGTGGGTGGGGCCATGGGTGAAATGGGTGCTGAGGATTAAGAGCACCCATATCATGATGAGTACCGGGTGATGTACAGAATTACTGATTCACTATATTGTACACTGAAAATGAACGCAACACTGTATGTTAACTGAATTGGAATTTAAAAACTTAATTAAAAAAATCATGCGTGGGGAATAAAAGAAAGAAAGAAAATAGCACCTGCTGGGGTAGCAATCTTAAATTATTTTTCTGCAATCCTGACCATGATAATGATAAACTCTCATGGAAAAGTATGAGGAAAATTAAAATAAAGCTCCAATGGACAATTATTCAGTAATTTCATAGGGATCCCACAAGTACTACATGTTGTGAGGAAACTGTTAAGAGAAATAATAGCAAATTTGAGAAAGTGGACCAGGTCGAGAGTTTCAAAGTAAAATAAAAGTAAAATAAAATATATAAAATAAAATAAAGTAAAATAAAAAGTAAAATAAAATCATCTGAAAGAGGTTGATGATGGGCAATAGTAAATCAGTTAGGGGAACTGAAAACAAACCTAAAAACATTTTCCTTCAGAAAGAGGACTGCTCTGATTAGTGCCTTTGGGAGGTTAAGAAACCTAGGATTGCTAGAGATGCTAGGGTCATAAAACAAAATGAAAATGTAATGCTACACCCAAAACAGTGTCTTTTGTGATTCCATGTATTGGTACTCACTATGCTAAGTCCAAAACAGTAATAATATTGGCCATTGTATTTTGTAAGCAGTTGTCCATGTTTTATCTTATAGATGCACTATCTTATTTAACCAGAATACTCTTAATATTGTTATTATTATATTACATAGTTTTAATAGCATTTCAACGTTTAGATTAGGGAACTGAGGCCCAAGGAGTTTATGTAACTATCATTATATAATGTGTATAAAGACAAGGAATATGCCTTCCTTTTTCATCACTTATCCCCAGCACACAGCATGTTCTTTAGTCCCTGGAAGGCACTTGGAAGATATTAAATGGGGTGATAAGAGAACTTTCCCAGATGATTAAGTTGTAGTGTTAGATTCAAATATGTCTTTGACTTCACAATGCACATTTCCTACAGAAAGCAAGTGCCTCTCTTTGTTTTTGAAAACAGCTCTACTTAGAAACTTGATGATAAAATTAATGTACACTTCCTCCAGCAGGGACATTTTGTTTTCCACATTTGAGGCAGACCACAGAAGTTCAGGGGCCTCTGTACTTGCTTGTTTGAGAAACATGTTTATATAATCTCTCTTTGGTTCTTCTATTATGCAGTTATTCAATCATTCATCAAATATTTACTGAGGGCTTCCCATATGTCGGACATTCTTCCTGGTACTAGGGATGCAGGGGTGAGTAAAAGAGCTCCTGTCCTCAAATGATTCACATTCTATACTCTATGTACTCTGACCTCCTAGACATGCCATTCAATATGAATTCATAAATGTTACTTATCTTTTCAGAATCTCATTTTCTCCATTTGTAAAATAGAGATGATAATATGTTTCTTGCGAGGTGACTAGGAAAATTACATATAAAATATGTAAGAAACTACAAAAAGTGAAGCAACAACAGTGATTAAATTTTAAGGTTTACAGTTGGCTGTCATAGACATTATCTTGTTAAATTCTCTAATAGGATTATGATAATATCAAGATTATGAAACAATATGGTCAGACAACCTCAGTTTGAGTCCTCGCAGATATTATCAGCTATTTGACCTTGAGAAGACTATTAACATTACAGACATAAGTGTCTTTATCTGCCAGGTGAAAACTATGGTCTACTCTACAAGGCTGTTATGAGGATTATTGGTAATCTATGCAAATTGCCTATTCACTGAACAGTAACTATTGTAAGTGCTCAGACATGATAGGTATGAGAAGTTACAGTTATATTGAAAGCAAGAATTCTACTACCCTACTAGTGGAAATATCGTTTGGTATGATTCTTCTGGAAAACAGTTTAGCAGCATCTCCTAAAGATGAATATAGGCATTTCCCATGGCATGGAAACCCTACCCTACCCAATTTCACCAAAAGACATGCTTTAGCATTTTATAGTCCAAATCTGGAAAGGCCTTAATGACAGTCATTAGCTGAAGAGCTATTCATACAATGGAATCCAACAATATGAACAGACGATTTACAACACACAACACTATCTGTGAATCTCAGAAATGTTGCCTGAAAGAAGCCAGACTTGAAAGAGTATATATTCTCTAATGCCATTAGCATAAGGTATAAAGACAGGTTAAATCATGTGTTTAGAAATTGAAACAGCGGTTACCCTTAGTGGTGCTGGTTGTATAGTGATTGGAAGGAAACATGAAGAGGGTTTTTGTAACTCTAGTTACGGAAGTATGTTCATGTTGATGAAAACTTAGAGAGTTTTCCACAGTGCACCTTTCTGTACATACATTTTTCTTTGATAAAAAGTAAATGGTGTACTTATAAATAACTATTCTTATTTGTTAATATTAACATAAAAATTCACATTTTTAGAAACTTTTAAATTGATTGATTGATTTTTACTCTAAAATGCCAGAGTATATAGCTCTAGGGGACACTCATCTCTCACATACTTGAAGTCTCTTTCAGTTAGTTTTTTCAGGCAAATTTGTAACAAGTGCCTTCTAAATCCAAAAGGTGAGGCCAGAGGATCTTTTGTCCCATTGCTTGACATGGACATGAATACCAAGTAACCTTCATACAACTGAGCTATTTAAAGTAGATGGGAGAAACTGTCACCAGCGAAGCAATAGTTGAATTTAAAAAATTATTTTGCCAGTTTTGCAGTAGAGCCAACAAAAAATCATCACACACTGTACTTACTACACTCGTGACATGTATTTATGACCACTGGTATTTCTAGTTCTTATGGAGAAAAATGTGCATAAGAGTACTGAGAATTTTCAATATTCTATTTCAAGATACTCAATTCCATCAGACCCAATTTGAGCCTAACTTAGATTTTTATGGACTAAATGTTTGTGTCTCCTTAAAATTCATTTGTTGAAGCCCCAATAACCAGTGTGGCTGTATTTGGAAGTGGAGCCTCTAAGGAAGTAATTAAGGTTAAATTAGATCAAAGGTTGGAGCCCTGATCCAAATAATTGATTTTCTAAAGAAGGATTGGAAAGACTTTGAGGAAGAGGTGATCCAGTTAGACAGCCAGAGAATACGAAGACATTTTCCTTTCAAAACCTTTTCCTTTTACTTATTCAAAAGGCAAATATGGTCTGCTGTTGGTCCTTATTAGAAAAAAATAATTTAGCAGCCTCTTTTTTCAAAACTCTTGGACATAATTCTTGTGAGAGAAACAAACACCAAGATAAGAATATTGCAAAAAACATTTCAAACCAGCCCCGATTCAGAAAAAATAAAAAAAATTATTAGGAATGACTTTGAAAAACNCAGTGTGGCTGTATTTGGAAGTGGAGCCTCTAAGGAAGTAATTAAGGTTAAATTAGATCAAAGGTTGGAGCCCTGATCCAAATAATTGATTTTCTAAAGAAGGATTGGAAAGACTTTGAGGAAGAGGTGATCCAGTTAGACAGCCAGAGAATACGAAGACATTTTCCTTTCAAAACCTTTTCCTTTTACTTATTCAAAAGGCAAATATGGTCTGCTGTTGGTCCTTATTAGAAAAAAATAATTTAGCAGCCTCTTTTTTCAAAACTCTTGGACATAATTCTTGTGAGAGAAACAAACACCAAGATAAGAATATTGCAAAAAACATTTCAAACCAGCCCCGATTCAGAAAAAATAAAAAAAATTATTAGGAATGACTTTGAAAAACTTTCTACCCAAAAATTTGAAGAAATTTAGCAAATAAAAAAACCAGTAGGTAGCCAAATTGAATTGTAAATGTTAATCTCTGCCTTCTACCCTTGTCTGGAGCATGTAGAAAAAGTTCTAATGTATGAATTCAGTTGCAGGCAAAGGAAGGGTTGTTAATGTAACCTTCAGTAACAGGGAAATTATAAAGACCACTAGAGAATTTAGTGGATTTGATATCTGCATCAGATACTTTAATATCTCTTCCTCTACATAAAAGTCATTTTCTATAATAATCATGAAGTGCAATGAATGGCCACAAGAAATTAAGAAAGTGAACTGAACTTCATGTATATATAATAGTGCAAAAAAAAAAAAGAAATTAAATGAAATTTATGGTATAGAAGAGACAAAAGCATCATTCTTTAATATTGACATTTTTTAATTAACAAACTTTATTTTTTTTAGAGCAGTTTTAGGTTCATAGCAAAAGTGACTGGAAAGTACAGAGAATTCCCATATACTTCCTATCCCCACACTCCTATAAGGACCGCTCCCCCCCTCCCCCCATCAACCTTCTGCCTCAGGGGTATATCTGTTAAATTCGATGAACCTATATTGACACATCATATCACTGAAAGTTAATAGTTCACATTAGGGTTCACTCTTGGTGCTGTATATTCTATGGATTTGGACAAATGTATGATGACATATCTACCATATATAGAATATTTTCACTTTACTAAAAATCTTCTTTGCTCTGCTTATTCATCCCTCCTCCCTGTTAACTCCTGGCAACCATTGATCTTTTTACTGTCTCCACAGTTTTGCCTTTTCCAGAATGTCATATAGTTCAATTACACAGTATGCAAGCTTTTCAGATTGGCTTCTTCCACATAGTAATATGCATTTAAGTTTTTGCCATATCTTTCATGGCTTGATAGCTCATTTCTTTTTAGTGCCAAATAATACTCTATTATCCAAATCTACAGAAGTTTATTTATTAATTTGCCTCCTGAAGTACATCTTGGTTGCTTCCAAATATTGGCAAATATGAGTAACATTGCCATAAACATAGATGTATGGTGTTTGGACATAAATTTCCAACTTTGAGTTGAACTGAATTATAAGAAGTATGCTTGCTGAATCACATAGTATGTTTAGTTTTGTCAGACACTGCAAAACTATTTTCCAAAGTAGCTGTACATTCTGAATTCCCACCAGCAATAAACGAGATTGAAAGTTGCTCTATATCCTAGCCAGCATGTGGTTATTGTCAGTATTCTGGAATTTGGCCATTCTAATTGGTGTATAGTGGTACCTTGTTATTTTAATTTGCAGTTGTGTAATGGCATATGAGGTTAAATGTCTTTTCCTATGCTTATTTGCCATCTGATTAACTTTCTTGGTGAGGTGCCTGTTAAGGTTTTTGGTCCATTTTTAAATTGGGTTGTTTTTCTTACTGTTGAGTTTTAAGAGTTGTTTGTACATTTTAGGTAACAGTCCTTTGTCAGATGTGTATTTTGCAAATACTTTCTCCCAGTCTGTGGCTTGGTGTGTCTTCTCCTTCTCTTGACATTGTCTTTTGCAGGGCAGGTTTTAGCTTTAATGAATCCAGCTCATCAATCATTTCTATCATGGATTACGTCTTAGGTGTTTTTATCTAAAAAGTCACTCCCATATTCAAGATAATGTAGGATTTCCTCTATGTAATTTTTTGGGAGTATTACTTTTTTTGTTTTACATTTAGGTCTATGATCCATTTTAAGTTAATTTTTCTGAAGGGTTATTTTTTGTCAGATTTGTGACTAGATTTTTTTTTTTCTTGCATGTATACATCCAGTTGTTCTGGCACTATTTGTTTAAAAACTACCTTCACTCCATTGTGCTGCCTTTGCTTCCTTTGTCAAAGATCCGTTGACTATATTTATGTGGCTCTTAATAATTCTGGGGGATATATATCTAACATTTTGAACTTTGATCCCTTGATTATTGTTTTACATAATATCTGGATTGTAATAAAATTAATTTTAATAATTTTTGGAAACCAGTAAATTGTACCACTGATGTAAAATTTTTCTTAAATACGTTTGTGAAATTTTGTTCTAACTAATACATATTTTTAGGTAACTTGTAGATTTCTAGGGTAACTTTTTTATTTAAATTCAATTAATTAACATATAATGTATGATTAGTTTCAGAGGTAGAGGTCAGTGATTCATCAGCCTTATAGAATACCCAGTGCTCATTACATCATGTGCCCTCCCTAATGTCTATCACCCAGTTACCCCGACCCCCCACCTCCCTCCCCTCCAGAAACCCTCAGTTTGTTTTCTATGATTAAGTTTGTCTCCCTCTCTGATTTCATCATTTTTTTCTCTGTTTCCCTATGATCCTCTCCCTTGTTTCTTAAATTCCATATATCAGTAAGATCATATGATAACTGTCTTTCCTGAATGACTTATTTCGCATAGCATAATACTCTCTCGTTCCACCCATCATTACAAATGGCAAGACTTCATTTCTTCATTTTTTTAAAAGATTTTATTTATTTATGTGACAGAGAGAGAGACAGCCAGTGAGAGAGGGAACACAGCAGGGGGAGTGGGAGAGGAAGAAGCAGGCTCCCAGGGAGGAGCCCGATGTGGAACTCGATCCCTGAATGCCGGGATCACGCCCTGAGCCGAAGGCAGACGCTTAATGACTGCGCTACCCAGGCGCCCCTCATTTCTTCATTTTTTGATGGCTGAGTAGTATTCCATTGTGTGTGTGTGTGTGTGTGTGTGTGTGTGTGTGTGTGTGTATACACATTCACCTGTTAATGAACATCTGGGCTTTTACTATAGTTTGGCTATTGTGGACATTTCTGCTATAAACATTGGGGTGCAGATGCCCCTTCGGATCACTACATTTGTATCTTTGGGATAGATATATAATAGTGCAATTGCTGGATCATAGGTAGCTGTATTTTCAATTTTTTGAGGAAGCTCCATACTGTTTTCCAGAGTGGCTACACCAGCTTGCATTCCCACCAACAGTGTGAGAGGGTTCCCTTTTCTCTGCATCCTCACCAACATCTGTCATTTCCTCACTTATTAATTTTAGCCATTCTGACTGGTGTGAGGTGGTATCTCATTGTGGTTTTGATTTGTATTTCCCTGATGCCAAGTGATGTTGAGGGTTTTTCCATGTGTCTGTTGGCCATTTGGATGTCTTCTTTGGAGAAATGTCAATTCATGTCTTCTGCCCATTTCTTGATTGGATTATTTGTTCTTTGGGTGTTGAGTCTGATAGGCTCTTTACAGATTTTGGATATTAGCCCTTTGTCTGATAAGACATTTGCAAATATCTTCTCCCATTCTGTAGGTTGTCCTTTGATTTTGTGGACTGTTTCCTTTGCTGTGCTAAAGCTTTTTTTTTAATAATAATTTTTTATTATGTTAGTCACCATAGAGTATATCCTTAGTTTCTAATGTAGTGTTCAAAAGCTTTCAATCTTGATAAAGTCCCCATAGTTCATTTTTGTCTTTGTCTCCCTTGCCTTTGGAGACATGTCTAACAAGCAGTTGCTGTAGCTGAGGTCAAAGAGGTTGCTGCCTGTGTTCTCCTCTAGGATTTTGATGGCTTCCTCTCTCATATTTAGTTCTTTCATCCATTTTGAATTTATTTTTGTGTATGGTGTAAGAAAGTGGTCCAGTTTCATTCTTCTGCATGTGGCTGTCCAAGTTTTCCAACACCATTTGTTGAAGAGACTGTCTTTTTTCCTGCTTTGTCAAAGATTAGTTGACCATAGAGTTGAGGGTCCATTTCTGGGTTCTCTATTCTGTTCCACTGATCTATGTGTCTATTTTTGTGTCAGTACCATACTCTCTTGATGATTACAGCTTGTAATATAGCTGGAAGTCTGGAATTGTAATGCCACCAGCTCTGGTTTTCTTTTTCAACATTCCTTTGGCTATCTGGGGTCTTCTCTGGTTCCATATAAATTTTAGGATTATTTGTTCCAGCTTTGTGAAAAAAATTGATGGTATTTTGATAAGGATTGCTTTGAATGTATAGATTGCTCTAGGTTGTGTAGACATTTTAATAATATTTGTTCTTCCAATCCATAAGTGCGGAATGTTTTTCTAGTTCTTTGTGTCTTCCTCAATTTCTTTCATGAGTGCTCTATAGTTTTCTGAGTACAGATCCTTTGTCTCTTGGTTTGTTTTATTCCTAGGTATCTTATGGTTTTTGGTACAATTGTAAATGAGATAGATTCCTTAATTTCTCCTTCTTCCATCCCATTGTTAGTGTATAGAAATGCAACTGATTTCTGTGCATTTATTTTATATCCTTCCACTTTACTGAACTTCTGTATGAGTTCTAACAATTTTGGGGTAGCGTCTTTTGGGTTTTCCACATAGAGTATCATGTCATCTGCGAAGAGTAAGAGTTTGACTTCTTCTTTGCCAATTCAGATGCCTTTTATTTATTTTTTTCTTGTCTGATTGCTGAGGCTAGGACTTCTGGTACTATGTTGTACAATGGTAGCAAGAGTAGACATCCGTTTCTGACGACAGAGAAACTGTTCAATTTTCCCCATTGAGAATGATACTTGCCGTGGGTTTTTCGATGACTTTTATGATATTGTTATGTACCTTCATCCCTACACTGTGAAGAGTTTTAATCTAGAAAGGATGCTGTATTTTGTCAAATGCTTTTTCTGCACCTATTGAGAAGATCATATGGTTCTTGTCCTTTCTTTTATTAATGTAATGTATCATATCGATTGATTTGTGGATGTTGAACCATCCTTGCAGCCCAGGAATAAATACCACTTGATCGTGATGAATAATCCTTTAAATGTACTGTTGGATCCTATTGACTAGTATCTTGGTGAGAATTTTAGCATCCATGTTCATCAGGGATCTTGGTCTTGATCTTGGTAATTCTGCTTTTTGGTGGGGTCTTTGTCTGGTTTTGGGATCAAGGTAATGTTGGCCTCATAGAAAGAGTTTGTATGTTTTCCTTCTTTAATTTTGTTAATTGGTTTATATAATTGGCTACTCCTGTGTTCGGGGCATTAATATTTACAATTGTTAGATCTTTTTGTTGGATGGATAGTTTAAGTATGAGATAGTGTCCTTCCTCATCTTTTACTACACTCTTTGGTCTAAAATCCAATTTGTACAATAAAATTAAATACTATGAAAGGAGAGAATGTAACTATAAAAATGAAAATTAAAAAAGACTTAAAAAAAAAGAACGAATATAATCAGACAGATGAACAGAACAGAGCAATACCCTAGATTCTGGGCATATTTTGATCTGTTTGTTAGAAGAAACTACATTGCAAAACTGTAAAGGAAGAAAAACATAAATATACAAAAATAAAATCAAATACAATGAAAGGATAGAATATAATTGTAAAAATAAAATAAAAACACTTTTAAAAAGTTGATAAAATAAGGAATTAGTTGAAAAAGAAAAAGATTAAAATTACAAGACTAATAAATCATGAGAAAAAAAACACGAATTCTGTATACTATTTTCCCCTAGCCCTAGAGTTTTGCAGTTCTGTGTACTGGGAAACCTTGGTCTTAGCTGGATGTTCTTGCTGATTTTCTGGGAAAGGGACTGTTGTGCTGATTTTCTGAAGATGGTGGAGAAGTAAGGGACTCTTGTTTCATCTGGTACCTGGAATTCAGCCAGATAGCTGGCACATCATTCTGACTACCTATGCACTCAACAGATCTAAGAAATGCTGCAATTCTACAAATAAGAAAGTGACCACTTTTTGTGAGGTAGACGGTGCAGAGAAATGAATCCAAGGAGACATATGGGAAGATAAACTGCAGGCGGTGGGGAGGCCCTGGCAAGCAATAAAGCAGTGGTGCACAAAATCGGAACTTTTAGAATTCTTTGGGTGAGGGGCGTCCCTCCCTGAAAGGTGCTCAGGTGGTGAAGCAGGGTGGAATCTTATGTGGGACAGTGTTGTCTCAGGATCCTGAGGGTCAGAGAAAGAACAGGGTTGCCTGAATGTGGCAGAGTTCCCAAGTATCTGAGAGGGGAAGGCGGCTGCAATCAATGAGCCCAGGAGTGGGCTTTCAGCTCAGTGTTGCCATAAACCTCGAACTGTGGCACAGTTGGGTGACTGCTTCCTGAGCAGCAGCCCCAAAAATGGCAGAACTGCCAGGAGACCTTCCTCCCTCCCCCAGAAGGAGCGGCATGGGTACACCCCACCAGTCTGCAGGGTTTGGGGTCACGTGCCTGAGATAAAAACACTTGGTCTCAGGCTGGGTCAACAGAGTGGACAGAAACCAAGGATACAAGAGTGACTGACTGCTTTTCCCTGAGGGCGCACTGAAGAGTGGGGGCCTCAATCTTTTAGCTCTGGGACTGGAGATGGGGTGCCGCCATTTTTATTTTCATCCTCTAAAGCGTCACGGAAAGCCTTCAGGGAACAAAAGTCACATAGAGCAATCTGGAGCTGCTTACACTGAGCCTGGCCCCCTGGCGAGGGTGGAGTAACTCCGCCCAAAGACAAATGTTTTTGATTTTTCACACAAATTAAAACATCAAGTAATAACATAGAATGACAGAATTAAAGTGAATCAAGTTCTAATGTTTCATATCCAAATAATCCAAACCTCTTATTTAAATTCAGGATGTGTGGAATCATCCCATATTTAATGTGTGAAATCATTTAGGATGATTTAGATTATAGGATGCGTTAGAGATATATACCGTGAGTGTGCGCGTGCGCGTGTGTGTGTGTTTGTATACACACTATGCCTAAATTGACCTTGAAGAACTTGACAATTACAGTCTTATTCTCAAAAGAAATGAGTCTGACTGAGCCTATCTATGTGAAGTGTTCACCTACATAACAGAGGTATTTAAAGTAACTTTTATGTGTAATTCAATATGTGTTAAAGAATAGATAATAAAAGTGTTTTAATATGTAGCTCACATATTATATGACTAAAACTCAGTCTCTACTGTAACCATAGCAATTGTTCTGAACTTAGACCCACACAAATCTGAACTCTGTTATGCCTCCAATGACTTATTTTTTTAAACACTGACATTGTTTAGATTAACATTGAATGGGAATAATCAAAATCAGAGCGACTTCTACTCAGTTTTCTTGTAGTTTTTAAGTGCTCTATGAATAACTACCCCTTTAATCCTTGTACCCAGGGTGGACATTTGTACTTGACCTTCCTCACTCTATCTTTGGAATATCACTGATAAAGGCCATATAGGTATTCCATTCCTGTTAGTGTATCTCTGGAATAATGAATCTGTTAAATAGTATCCTCAGCTTCAGCAGTATTCTTTGAAGCTTTCCTGTCCCAGAATGAATAATGGTGGGTCTGGAGCTTTTTGGTTGGTTCACTACAGTACAGATGACTATTTGAAAACAATATGGACAACATGGTAATGTCCTGTTAGGAAAGCCCACTTGAAATTTATGTTTTTTCATTCCATGGCTAACCCAACCTCTCCTTCCCATCTTCAATTAAAATCTTAGTATTATTTTTTTTAAAGATTTTATGTATTTATTTTAGAGTGAGAGAGAGGGAGCGTGAGTAGGGAGAGGAGCAAAGGGGAGTGAGAGGAAAGGGGAAAGAATATCAAGCAGACTCTGCACACAGCCCCAAGCCTACACAGGACTTGATTTAACAACCCTGAAATCATGAGGAGCCAAAACCAAGAGTCGGGCATTTAACTGACTGAGCCACCCAGGCACCCCAAAATTTTAGTACTCTTTTAATGTGGCTTTCATGTTCTTCATTGAGTCTTCAAGTTCTTATCATTTGGAATTAAAAAATGCATGTAAATGAATGCAAATTCTTCCTTAGAGATCAGAGCTGCTAGTATTACAGACTTGCTTGTATGGAAATAAATGAAGGTCACCCACTTTAGAACAAATAAATGCTATTTTTTCACAGGTTGTTATAGCAAGGAAGTCAGCCACCATCATTTTTGAGAGACTCAAAGGTGGGCAGAGGAGTATAAAAGTTTTTAGAAAAAAGAGAGAAGGATTTAAATATTTCCTGACTGGAATCATTGCCATGGGAAAGCTGGGGGTGCTAACCAGAAGCGAGGCATCCCAGGTGACGGGTTAAAGGAGTCTATTTAGTTTTCTCTGGTTGGTCCTTACTTGAAAGAGGCAGCAAAAGTTAGGGAAATTAGCAGTAAGTCCTGACATTTTGGAGTCAATTACTATGTAGGTTGTAGCTTAGCTTTCTTTCTAGTTGCTGCAGATTGTGGGTCAGAGTTCTGTTTTCATATGTAGTCTGGCCATTTCCATTTGGACACTAATTCTTCATTTTTCTTCGCCTTTCTCTACAACTGAAGAAATGAAACCTCTTAACAGAAATATTGTTTAAGATTTACACAGATCCCTGGTTCTCAGTTTTTGCTCTGTTTCATTTATTTAAGAAATTTTTATCAAATTCTAAAAGTGAAGCACTCATCCAGGATAAAAAAGAGAGACAAAGTCTCCACCACCATGAAAGTCACATTCTGTTCACACAAATAGATAATATAGTGTCAAATAGTTCAGTTTTTCAACCACACAACACTATGCCACCATGTCTCAGATATATTCACATTTTATGTAATTTTTTTCCTTAGAAAAAAAGAGAATACTCTAATCATATTTGTTGACAGGATCTTAATTGTATAATATTAAAAGCAGCTGTGTGTCGATTCAATTAGAGCCTCATATTTGTCATCATTCTTCCCCAGAAGTGAATTAGACATTAACATCAGCTGCTAAGGAAATGTGCTCACATAGGCACTTCTATTCTTTACCTGCGTTGCTTTTTAAGTGTATCAAACAGAAACACTCAGGGAAATGAATTTGTTGCCTTGCCAGACCTTCTGGCATAGAAGACTCATAAGATGCTGATATCTTGGCTGTAAACTAAGCAGAATAAAAATGTCTCTAGATAGGTTTTTCACCCTTGAGATTTTTATGTACATATTTTTGATGAAGCCACATTGCCTTTATAGTATGCAGGTGAACATGGAGGCAAAGATGTTTTTGTGGAGAAACTACTTTTTATTCCTACACATTATAAGAAAATCACAGCATGGGTTGACTGAGCAGCTATGAATTCTTTAAAGGAGATATACATACATATATACATATATATATAATAATTATTATATATAATTATTTATATAGTAATTATATTATATAATAAATAAATATTATATAAATATATATAATTATATATTTTTTTTTTAAATGAGGAAAAAGTCACAGAACCATACTTGACAATGATGGGGAAGGGTGCCAATTTGCTAACTGGAGTAAAGCAGTGGTTATTCAACTCAAATGTAAGTCAGAAATCATCTGATTCAGTAAGTCCAGAGTGAGGTTCCAAAATCTGCTTTTCTAACACATCAACAGGCAATTATGCTGCTGGTCTGCACATCACACTTTGAGAACCACTGGAGTAGAGGACCTGCTGGATGATATGTTCCCCCTCTGCTGTAGAAGTCCGAGTATTCTTTTTTTTTTTTTTTTTTTTAAAGATTTTATTTATTCGACAGAGATAGAGACAGCCAGCGAGAGAGGGAACACAAGCAGGGGGAGTGGGAGAGGAAGAAGCAGGCTCACAGCAGAGGAGCCTGACATGGGGCTCGATCCCACAACGCCGGGATCACGCCCTGAGCCGAAGGCAGACGCCTAACCGCTGGGCCACTCAGGCGCCCCCCGAGTATTCTTAATTGGTGCAGTAGCTGAAACTGGTTCAGGATTGGATCAAATAAAGTGCAAGTCCGTGGGGTGACTGGGTGGCACAGTTGGTTAAGCATCCAGCTCTTGGTTTCAGCTCAGGTCGTGATCTCATTCTCATGAGATAGAACCCCACATCGGCTCCATGCTCGGTGCAGTCTGCTTGAGATTCTCTCTCTCTCCCTCGGCCCCCCTCCCACTTATGCTCACTCATTCTTTCTCTCTAAAATAAATAAGTAAATATAAAAAAAAATTTAAGTGCAAGTCCTAAGAATGAGGTTAATTTGTTTCCTCACATTGTAAGACGAACTGGATTTTGCCTTGTGTAGAGAATTAATTAAATTTGCAAAGTTAATATTTAGAACAAATGGGCTCTTGAGGAGAAAACCAAGACTGTTTTCTTACCAGTAAGAGATTTAATGCTATATTTATACATGTGGAATTAACAAACATAAAGCTGTTGAGGTTTTAAATTTTAGATTAATTTCCATAAGCCTAATGTGTTCATTTTATAGTTTGAGTGAGTATATCTTTGTTCTTATAGCATTGAAACAAATAAAATTTTCCACAGTAAACATATTATAACAAATATAATTCCTAAAATAAATGCCTTTTACAAACTTTGTGGGTAAAAGATTAAAACAAACTCTTCACAGTTCAAATGGTAATCTCAATGAACTGTTCTGTGTCTCAAAGACATTCATTCCATTACTTTAGAAACACTGAAAGAACTATAAACATGATTACAAAGTGGGGGCATGCATTTTAACTCAAGTAAAACCTTTGCACAATCTAATTAATAGTCTTTATTCCTGGAGCCTCTGAGGTAACTGGTATCTAAATATTACCTAATTGCCTCACCTACATTTTGATAGCATAAATTTCCAAGCCGTTTTATGAACAAAATTACTTATTTTCAAAATTAAATACTATTGTGACTTGTGATATCTATTTTCTTGTAATTTCACCTAAAGATAAATCAAATAACTTGTAGACTTTCATGTTAATTTATTTATAATTAAGTGTACAGTGAATATAGATGACTAGATTAAATTTAATTTCTTCTCTTGGCCTGTTTTACTTTGTTGGTTTTATTCATCAAATTCTCTTCATTAAGTAGGAATTCCTGTTCTGCTCAAAATTTCCACAGCCTGAGGATCACTTATTTTTGAAAACCAATGGATTATACAGCCTGATGGAAAACTTGAATGCACTAGAAAAATTGCATTCCACAACTCTGGGTATAAAACCAGTCACATCCCATAAGTGTTCTGAATCAAATGAAAAGTGCCTCAGTATTCTCTCTACAAGATTCTGAGAAATTCCATCTCATCCATGCTATGCGTAGCCTTTCCACTTAACTACAGCGCCACAAACAAATGAAGAGCCTCTGTGTTGCTGCGCAAAAACACAGCAAAAAACTCTAAACACCCAACCATCGCAATTCCAAACCAGATACTCATTAGACCAATCCAAGCATCTAGTCAACACCAGCCTTCTCTAGCCCTGTGTTCAAATGTTAGCCAGGGCTCCTTTTCTGTAGCTCCAAGGAACAAGCATTCTGTTTAGATTCTTGACATCTCCTTATGTCGACATTAGGAGACCTAAACTTCTTTGGGTGCTTTACGGAAATGATTCACGGTTTATTGTCAATTGCTGGTATCACCCTCAACAGTAATTTCATACTACTATCATGGGAACCTCCCTCCATACAGCAACTTTAGTTTGCACACTTGGCAGATAACAAATGTACATTTTAAATGGTTTGGTTCTGAATCTAAGCTTGTTCATTTTCCAAAACAAAAACTTCTTAGAGTCTTGCTTACTTGCTTTCTGGCTGAGTGGGGTTAGTGAGAAATGGGGGTGAGTGGTAGGAAGGGAAATATAAAACTTGTTTTCCATTCTTCGATAGCAGTGCAAAATAAATGCAGAATAAATCAATAAATCACTTGCCACGGTGTGTGTGTGTGTGTGTGTGTGTGTGTGTGTGTGTGTACTGTAGCCTAATGGAAGAGATGGAAGAGGAAAGAAAGAAAAGAAAGGAAGGAAGGCAGGAAGACCTATGTATGTAGACTAATTAAGTTGTTCTGTTTAGGGTCTCTTACTTTTCTCTTCTAAAATACACATATTTTCCTATATAAAATACCTTTTTTGATAGAAGAGCTTTCTTTGTGAAGGGATCTGAGTGAGATGTTCACTAATTGGGCAGTATTCCCACAATAATTCCTAACTAGGGGCTATTATTCCCTTAAATTCAGGTTTGTCCTTTTTAACAAATACAAATACATCTTAAGAAATGGGACACCGCAGGAATCAGTGCTGGAAGACAAGTGTTTCCTCCGTCTCAATACCACATGTTACATAGTTCACAGTGACAACATCTTTACAATCTTATTTTGGAAATGGCTGAAAAGATAAAAGGAAAATATGCTCATTTTGCTATTTGGTATTTTTAAATGACCATTATGTCTTTTCTTTTGATTAAAATACCTAGTGCTAGGATGTTCTTGGTCAGTGAAAATAGGAACATTAACCCAAACAGATAACTACATTTATATCCTCTTTTCTTGAGAAATCTCAATACAATTAATAGAAATTTCACAGACTAGTATCTAAAACCGAGGTGATCTTTGTGTGTATACCTGATACCAAGAAACCTACCATTCAATTCTTTTTAAAAAGCTTACCTTTTAAGAATTTCTGCTTCCTCTGAAGTTATACCCAATTACACTGAAAACTTAGCACAGTGCCTGGCACGTTTTATAAATAAAGGTATTTTACGAATGAAAAATTAAATAAATAAGCCCGTGTTCAGCTGAACTGCACAATATTTTGTATTCCAAACTCATCGTCNTACCCAATTACACTGAAAACTTAGCACAGTGCCTGGCACGTTTTATAAATAAAGGTATTTTACGAATGAAAATTAAATAAATAAGCCCGTGTTCAGCTGAACTGCACAATCTTTTGTATTCCAGACTCATCGTATCACTTCATGCTATCTAGATAGCACAGCCTTTATTGATTATTTGAAATAATTTATGTTTGTCTTCTCTGATTGATTGTAATTCCACAGGGTGCAGGCTGCATGTGTCTTCCTCACTAAGGTGTAATCAGAACCCAAGGTATAGCTGATGTTCAGTAACTACTGAGTGAATGAACACTGCCTGGCTCACTAACACAAGAGAATGAATGGATAAAATGAATACAAGAATGAGAAGAAGAATACCAGGGGAAAAGGTTGAAAAGGTAATTAGAGACAAGATTACTATAAGTCTAATATGTCTTGTTTTAAATAACCTTTTTCAATGTTTCTAGATAACTAGAAAAAATAGCAAAATGAAATAAGCATCTTTTGTTACCTTCAGTGGTAAGATGAAGAAGTAGATGGATAAAAAGCAAAGGTCAGAATCACAGAGGTCAAGATACAGACTTTGTATTTTCCTGACATAAATCTCTATATAGCTTCTTTCACCTTATCCCACTTTGCCAATGTAGACACTCCCATTCTTCCATGCTCTCCTCAATCATTGTCCAAGTGTGGTTAACCCAGTCCATCGTGGTATTTATCTGGCTGAGAATTTCCAACATTTACCATATGACCCAGTTCCTTGTCAAAAAAGTCTTTGCGGCAAGACCTGGGTATATACTTTTATCTTCTTTTGTGTTCATACTTCATCTTTCCAACTCAATTATAAGCATTTTAGCTCTTTAGAGTTAGTTTCTATATTGGAGATTTCCAAGACTTTCCTCAATAAACAGTTCCACCTCTTCTTCAAGTGGGTCTGAACAAGTAGCAAATTAGAACAGAAAGTAAAAGTAGAAGTCAATATATAATGGTGACTGCTGATAGAATCCAACTTGGCATAACGTTAGGTTTGTTAACTAAATGAGCTTGCCATTATTAATCTATAGAATCTAGCAATCTTACCAGTGAGAAGGAGGCTTGTTCAAATAAGATTATGTAATGAAGGGGCACCCGGGTGGTTCAGTGGATAAAGGGACTGACTCTTGGTTTCAGCTCAGGTCATGATCTCATGGGTCCTGAGATTGAGGTCAGTGGATAGTCTGCTTGAGATTCTCTCCCTCTCCCCTTCCCCCCACTCATATGTATGTGCTCTCTCTCTCTCAAATAAATCTTTTTTAAAAAAAGATTTACATAATGAAGAACCAGAGAAAAGCTCCTCTGTTGATAGTCATACTCCCAAGAGAATGGAGGTGTTGGAGATGAGATTAATTTAACCAGTCTTTCTAAATTCATAACCCAGACATATTTCCTTGAAGAGGAATGATCCAAGAATGGAGAGAATCCAGAAGTGAATCCAGAAAAATTCCTTATCAAAACCAGAAGTATATAAAAGTGTTTTGCATAACCACTTCTCTATTCATGTCCCCACATAGACTTAGCTATGCTTTAGCTGTTCTCATCCAAAGAACTTTTTTTTAAATGGCATTTATTTAAATATAAATCCCATACTTACAATTTAACTTTGACCTCTCCCTTTTGTTTCAGTCTTGTAATCTTTTTATTCAAAATTTGAACTTTCCTATCTAACGGCATTTTATATTGAGAGAACACTGAGTTTCTGTTTACACTCCCCCCAGTTTTTCCTACCATGGCCTTTCTCAGTTCTTTAAAAAGTAGCTCCATTATCTACCTTACGTAAACATCAAAGTCCAGGAGATACACATAGACCTTCCTGTTCTTTCAAACTTATATTTCATTAGTCATTTAGTTCTTATGGTTCCACTTTCTAATTATATTAAAATCGTATGTTTCTTTTTGTTCCCATTTCCACTGGCCATTGTCTCTGAGAGTAAGTCTCTATATTGTCTACCTATATATTTTAGCCATAACACAATCTAATCACAGCCTGAATTGCTCTATGTATTTATTGTTTTATTTTTTTTGATCTCCCTGACTAGAATTTCAGTGCCATTTGGGAGTGTCTTTTCTGACTTCTACATTGTTCTATCCCTAATACATTGATCAGTAGGTGGCACATAGTAAATACTCTCTATACAGTTGGCACATGATTGGGAAAAGAAGCTATTTAATGTTGAATATATAAATGTATTTGTTTCATTGAAAAAGGAAATACAAAAATTATACAGCAGAAATATCCATGTAAACATGAACAAGTTAGTAAATAGTAATTATATATATAGATAATAATTTAATATATTTTATCTGATATCCATTATTTTTTATCATTAAAAAGAGACAAATACATCTCCTTTGAAAGAATTAAAAATAAAACAAAAAAATGAAACTTCTTTCAAGTTCAGGAGATATTTACTCAAACTGTGGCTAACTTCCTACCATTTAAGTGGCTGTGAGAAATGTTGGTGTATACTAATTCTACTTATATCTCTTCTTAAATTCTGTTAATGTCCATTCTACTACTCCACTAGCCAAATATCCTTCCAATCTGGAAGGATTTTCTTCTATGTGCCTTATACTAAGAAATATTTCTAACTTCCTCCCTTCCATGGTAAGGGAACTCTACCCTTAACCCACAAATAAAACCTTTCTATATGTTAGTTTTGCCATGCCGAAGGTTCAGGGTCAATATTCCCACCTTTTGAGGTTTCCCTCAAGTCTACTAGGTATTTAGTTTTTCTTTTCCCACTACACAGTAGCAAGATGCTATTCTATCTCTAAACTTCGTCAAATTTGTTTACTTATTTTCTTTCTTACAGACATCATCATATTATCTTGAAAAGACAACGTGGGGAGCTGATCAAGGGCAGGGAATGTGTAACCTCATTCCCCTAATCTGAAAGATCCTGGTTTTGATATTCTTTAGCTATATTACCTTGGGAAAATTAATGTTTTCAAAATGTAATGGCTAATTAAAAGAACCCACAAAACTATATATGTAATAAAAATACCTACCAGTTAATGGTTTGAACCTTAATCCAAATACTATAAAAGGACTTATGCTGAATCTTCATATTCTTAATAATTCATATTATTTTATTATTATATTACAGTAATTTTTATGTGTCTATGTCCTGTATTATTTTGTTAAATTCTTTATGAGAGAGACAAATTATAATTTATTATTTTACCTCCTATTAACCCCATTTGGGCTTTCAAAATTTCCAAGACATATTGTAAATTAGAATAAAATATTTGAACATAAACATATAATTATATCCATGCTAGTATATGATGCTTTAGAAGAAAAAAAAAATAACCTAGCTAGATCAAGATAGACAGACACACACCTATAATTAGGATCCTAAATTTTAGTTATAAAAAACGGCACATGTAAGAATGATTATTCATTACATTATCTCAGCAAATACATGTTCATAAAGGAGAAAAAAGAACTCCTAAATATCTGAACAGTATTTAATATTTGAAGAAACTGCACCATCATGTTTAACTAGCTTTTACCTCTTTATTTTGAAAATTAGCAAAATGTTAAGAGAAATAAGGTTGGAGAGGTTATAAATCCCTTTAAGCATAGATGCTAACTGGATCCTTGATATAACATTTATTTTCACTTTGAACTATTTTCTAGTCAAAAAGAAACTTTCATTAATAAAAACATGTATACAATTAATGGCTTAAAGCTATAAATATATTATGAGTTCATCTCACGGTTTTTCAAGTAGAACAAACGATCATTTCTATTTGTCATTTTGCTCCCACCTGTACATTATTTTTCTATATATAATGTTTAATCTGATTGATGAGGCTAATATTAATGAGAAGATGACAAAGAAGAGAAACATTAATAACTAATATTTATTGTATCTTCCAAGTATATTTATATGCATATTATGTATTGCTCCCCCAAATCTAATGAGGTAGCACTAATATTATACTAATTGTATGGATAAATTTGGTGACTGGGGAAAATAAATAACTTTTTCAAGTATATAAACCCAGATCTGTAAGGTAACTGCTTGCTTAACCACTGGTTTTTCCTACAAATGTTATTTCACTCATTTGCCTTAACAATTAACATTCACTTGACTTAACAATTAAAATGTTGTTTAAAAATTGATCTGATGTGAATATACACATCACTGAGTACAGTATATTTAAATCTACCACAATGAGAATTCTACAAAAATTTCTACAAAGATTTCTTAGAATGCATTTTGCATTCTACCAATTCATAATTGAGAAGATGAAATAATCAAATATTTTCTGAGTTTAGCCAACTGTCACAGCTAATGTTATATGCCAACTTGACTGCCACATATTTCACCAAATATTATTCTGGGTGTTTTTGTGAGGATATTTTGGGATTAGATTCACATTTGAATCAGTAGATTGACTAAAGCATTGTCCTCCCTAATGTAGTTGGGCCTCATCCAGTCCCTTGAAAACCTAAATAGAACAGAAAGGCTGAGTGAGAGAGCTCCTGCCTGACTGCAAAACGTGGGAAATTGGTTTTTGCTGGCTTCTGGATTCAAACAGAAACACAAGCTCTTCCTGAGTCTTGAATCTATAAGCTTTTAGATTGGAACTTTAACTCCATTGGCTTGCCTGTTTTCTGACTCTGATCTCAGACTATCACTACACCACCAGCATTCCTTTTTTTTTTTTAAAGATTTTATTTATTTATTTGCCAGAGAGAGACACGGCGAGCGAGAGAGGGAACACAAGCAGGGAGAGTGGAAGAGGAAGAAGCAGGGTCCCAGCGGAGCAGGGAGCTGGATGCAGGGCTCAATCCCAGGAACCTGGGATCACGCCCTGGGCTGAAGGCAGACTCTTAATGACTGAGCCACCCAGGTGCCCCCACTATCAGCATTCCTGAACCTCCAGTTTGCCAACCGCAGATCTTGGGACTTTTTAGCCTCCTTAATAACACGAACCAATTCCTTATAATAAATCTCTCTATAAATACAGAGAGAAAGAGTTAGAGATATACATATATCCTATGGGCCCTGTTTCTCTGGAGAACCCTAATACACCAAATGTCTCAAATAATTTAATGTATTAACTAAGAATTGGAAAAATACAGCCAATTAATTCTTTGTTATCTACAATGTGGGAGTATGAAGACTCCATTTGTAATCTAGCTTGTACTATTCTTAACTCTGTGTTCTCTGAGCATTGAATTCTTAGGTCATAAGGATTTTATGAAACAAATAGTCAAACATGTAAAAAAGATAAGTTTTAATTTTAGAAAATCACAAACTCAAAAAAAGGAAAGAAAACCACAAACTCATTTGTACTCATTTTTTTATGATTATTTAATTCTGATGCAACTGTGATAAATCATTGCTATGGAATTTTCTATCAGACCTGTGCTGAGGTTGCTTCCAGCCCCACCTCCCTGAAACCTAAGTTGTCAATGAATATGAGTAAAAGTAAAAGCATTATTCTCTTAAATAAAAGCCCTGTTTCCATGATGCACCTTCAGTTTTCTCCTAAAAGACATTTCTTATCAAGATTTAATGTTGATTTTACACCACTTTTTCTTTTTTACCTAGACTGCTTTAAAGTTGTAAACTTACGCTCAAAACATCTAAGAAGTCTCATTTGGAAAGTCAAATTATCATTAAAATTAACTTTGCAAGTCCCCTTCAGAGTTCAGAAGGAGGATGGAGGAGAACAAGTTAAAGGATTCTGCTTATAACTTTCACATTTTAGACAATGGCAAATCATTAGAATCCAGAATGAAAATAATGGGAATGTACAATAAAGTATGGTAAAAACTCTGAGAATTGCCAAAGTTTATAAAGTGAATGGACTCTTTTAAAAGAGGAACAGCAGGAGGTCAATAGTAAATACAAAATAAAATTATTTCAAGAAGAATGATAAAGTGAAAAAAAGAAATGTTATTTGGTAAAAAATTACACAATACCACATCAGTTATCATAAAACACTCCACATGTTAATAAGAGAATAAAAGTTGAGTTTATAGGGTGCCTGCATGGTTCAATCGGTTCAGTTAAGCGTCTGCCTTCCGTACAGGTCATGATCCTGGAGTCCAGAGATCTAGTCCCCCATCGGGCTACCTGCTCAGTGGGGAGTCTGCTTCTCTCTCTGCCCTTCACCCCGCTCACGCTGTTTCTTGCTCTCTCTCTCCCTTTCTCTCAAATAAATAAATAAAATCTTTTTTAAAAAATTGAGCATATATACATAGCCACCTATGCTGCCATGTATGATTTAATCTTTGTCAATATCCTATTCTTTAAAAAATAGTTCTTCAATTTTTTTTAATCTCTAAAATGGAATGGTATATAGAACATACTATCAAATTTGGAAATTTAAATTAAATTATGTGGTGGTAAAAATATACATTTTAATTTTTAAATTAGAAAATATAATTATTGTACAATAATCAATTTAAAACAGTTATAGAGTAAAACATGAAAACTCCATTTGATGTCCCATCTCTGGACTCCCATAATGTCACCCTGCTCTTTGCACACACCTGTCTCAATATACGCAAGGCTATTAGTTTGGTATATATACTTTCAGTTCTTTTTCTATGGTTTCCTATCCATATGATTTTTTTAATATATCTAGAATCACATTTTGTATATATGAAAAACTGAAATTTTACTCATATATTATTTAAATTATGTAACTTTTTATTTACTTAATATATTTTGAAGCTCTTTACATCAATGCATGTAGGTCTACCTGATTCTCTAAGTGGATTTCCTAATTAATTAATGCATTATTAATGCACCATTATTTACTTATGCTTTCACTTTGTAAGGCTCATTTAATTATTTTCCAAACCTATCTTTACAAACCATACACACACATACACACACATTTAAGTATTTCTACAAAGTTGAACTTCAAAAAAAAATTGTTAAGTCAAAGGAGAAATTCCTTTTTAACCCAGAAAAGAAAATAGCTTTCTATTTACTTTTCAGTTAATTCATTTTTAGATAAGAGGTAGTAATAGCACTGATGTCATTATAAAGCAATATGATGCTAGCCTTGAAGGATGATATGATAACTGGTCTAGAATATGTCAGCCACATATTATTGTTAATAGGCACTTCCATGATGTCTTTATGAGGGGGATACACGTACAGCATAACAAGCCAACCAAAACAACATTTTATTTATTCCTGCAATTATTGCCTCAAATCCCAAAACAGTCTAGTAGTCAACGGGGCTTACTTCCATTTGAGAGCAAAGGCATCCTTTTGCTTAGGAAGAAAGTCTCAAGGGCAAGACTAAAACCTAGTTTTGATTTCTTTCTCCTAGGCCCACACCTTTTTTATGAACCAATGATCTCAAAAGAATAAGCCAAGGCAACAGAAGGACTAGAACAAGGGTCTGCATACTATGGCCTGTTAGCCAAGTCCAGACTTCTACCTGCTTTTATATGGCCTCTAAGCGAAGATTTCTTTTTTCTTTTCCTTTTTTAAAAGATGAATGTTTGAAATCAAACTGATCATAAGGAATACTAACTTTGAAGAACAATTAAGCAAAATGTTATTCCAAACAACAACAACAAAATGTTCAATTCTCATTAGTGGATCTTTATAATCATAAAAAAAATACAATTATAAAAACTTTGAATTTTATTAATTACAAAAATTGTGCAAATTTCCTCTCTTTTTATATAAGTACCTACATAATATCTCCAATTTTACTTCTTGGTTCACAAAGCCTATAATATTTACTGTGACCATATGCAGAAAAAAATTCCCACCTCTTAGACTAAAGCAATGAGTCAAAGTTATTTATGGCACTTACGTTCTTCTCACATCAAGCTACTCAGGTGATGGTTTCCTTAAAATTCTAAAACTAGGAAGGGAGTAGGTGGCTTCTTCCAAACAAAGAGGCACTGGAATTTTCTTTTATCAAACCAAGCTCAAGGAACAAGAAAGACTCTAGAGAAGGTGGCTTCCAAAGGAGAAAAACAAAACAAAGCAAGTAAACTAGGAATCCTAAGAGATTAAATCCAAAGAGATTGTACCATTTAAGATCTTTCCCTTCACCCCCGTTGTCACACTTTACTACTATCGCCCAACGACATGTCCTGAGAGCCATGTTATCTTCAACTCCTATCCAGCACCCTCGCAGCTGTAACAAAAAGATAAACGAAGCTTAGAGGAGCTTCTCTTAGTCACTAACACAGATTCATTAAGGAGAAACCTCACGGAGTTGCTCATAGACTTTGATCTAGCAACTACAATTTTGAGAATTTATAACAAAGAAATAGTTTAGGAGAATAATTTATATGTAGATAGATAAATACTGAGTACATGTATAATTGCAAACAGAAAGAGGGACAATCCAAATGTCTGAGAGTAGTAAAATGTTTGAATGATGGTAACATGTATAATTGCAATGATGGTAACATGTATAATTGCAAACAGAAAGAGGGACAATCCAAATGTCTGAGAGTAGTAAAATGTTTGAATGATGGTAACTCAGATGGCATTTAGCCATTCAATTTATAGTTCTACCCAAATGGAAAACATTTTTATGATATGGTGTTAAAAAAAAAAAAAAAAAAAAAAAAGAGAGAGAGAGAGAGAGAATAAAGTGTTGCAAGTCAACTATTCCATGTGTAGGGTGCAGTACAAAGATAGCATAGAAATGAAACAGCTTTATTTTAGAGAGGTAGATTTTGTTAAAGTAGGGATGTTTCTTTAAATTTCAAAATTTCAGTGATGTTACACTGTATCCTTTAAAATAACAAAAGCGGCTAACAGATTAATCATTAAAACCTACATCTCTTAAGAAATTTGTAAATTTTCATTTTACATTTTCGTAACAGGGAACAGGAGAGTCATTACAAAACAGAAACAGCTAAGCAACCACAGGCCACCACAGGAAAAAAAAAAAAAAGCCTGCATGAATGGCTTGCTAGATCTGATTTATTTAAGAACAACTCAAAGGATTTGACAGCTGACAGAGGTTTTCGTAAGGGTCTGTTGAAAGTCATGTCATGGCTGTAAACCAGAAATTCTGAGAACCCAGTAAGATGAACTCCAGTAAATGACAGATAGTGATGTGGAGAAGCAAATCTTTTTGAAGCGTTAATGGCCCGATGTGTCCTTAGAATGGAGAGCACCACAACCACTACCCCCAGCGCAGTAGGATTTTACCTTAATACTCTCTCTGTGTCCAACAATGAGTTCCAGGCAATGCCTTGCACTTCTGGGGAGGTGTGAGTCCGCGAAGGTACAGGCTTAACTTGAGAATAGGCTAGTGGGCGTCACAGAGATTTATCTAGATCTGTATTCTTTTTTTTTTTTTTTTAAGATTTTATTTATTTATTCGACAGAGATAGAGACAGCCAGCGAGAGAGGGAACACAAGCAGGGGGAGTGGGAGAGGAAGAAGCAGGCTCATAGCGGAGGAGCCTGATGTGGGGGCTCGATCCCACAACGCCGGGATCACACCCTGAGCCGAAGGCAGACGCTTAACCGCTGTGCCACCCAGGCGCCCCTAGATCTGTATTCTTATGCTTGATACTCTTAAGCTTCGTAACAGTAGATAGCATCTGCTTACAAAGGTATTTTTACCTTTTATAAGTGCCTTGGTTTCAGAAAGCCCAGGCCTAGGAAATAGAAGGATTTCCTGATGAAATGGCATTAAATAGGATAGCTCTGTAAAATGTTAAGCTGTGGCCTTATCTAGTCTGCCTGCGTCCATATGAAAGCCCTCATGAGTAGTAGCACACAGGCTGATTTTATCATTTAAAAATGCTGGCCACTTTTGTTCTCACTCATTTGTTTCATATATATGTGTGTGTATATATACACATATTCACACAATTTGTGCATAAATATATGATACATATATGTGTGCATGTACATATACACATATGAGAGAGAGAGAAATGTTCGACTGAGTCCATCAGTCTGGAATCCACTGATCAATATCCATAGTGTTCCAAATGTCATAAATTGAACAAAACTATGTATTAGAGGAGAGAATGAGTAATTGTTGTATACCACCTCCTTCTTAAAACTAGGCGGACTAAATGGCCTCAAATTCTAGAGAATGTGAGTTCCTTTACCTTCTTGTCACCGTATCCCTACCTGAAATTCATATATTCTAAAAACAAAACAATATATAGTGAGCATCTGAAATGTGATTCATGGAGTTTCTGACCTCCAACTCCTCCACATCTGTCCACCATTATTAAACTCCTAATATCAGGTTTTGTATTCTTTGGGTGTGCATTCAGACGATGGAGACCTCTAATAACTCTGAGTTTCTGCTCAGAGATGATCTACAGATTTCCCCGTAACTCTATTCACAAAGAACAATGGGTAAACTATTCTCGTGCCAACATCGCAGTAGCTTGCAGTAAAAGATCTGGGGGGAGATGAAGAAGGAAATTTTTGTGAGTGACTCTGTTCAGTCATAGCTTATGTGTAAACTTCCATCCATGAAATTATTGTGTATGTGTGCCTATGCTTCTGGTTTCTGAATGCTATACCACTGATCTGTTTCTCCTATTTTTAAACTTTTTTCTGATTTCAATGAAATTGTTTATCAAAAAATTTTTAAGATTTATTTATTTATTTGACAGACAGAGAAACAGTCAGCAAGAGAGGGAACACAAGCAGGGGGAGTGAGAGAGGAAGAAGCAGGCTCCCAGCAGAGCAGGGAGCCCAACACAGGGCTCGATCCCAGGACTCTGGGATCACGCCCTGAACCGAAGGCAGACACTTAATGACTGAGCCACCCAGGCACCACCGCTTATCAAAAAAAAAATTTTTTTTTAAAGATTTTATTTATTTATTCGACAGAGATAGAGACAACCAGCGAGAGAGGGAACACAGGCAGGGGGAGTGGGAGAGGAAGAAGCAGGCTCATAGTGGAGGAGCCCAATGTGGGGCTCGATCCCACAATGCCGGGATCACGCCCTGAGCCGAAGGCAGATGCTTAACCGCTGTGCCACCCAGGTGCCCCAAAATTTTAAAAGAATAGAAAAACATGTAGGATGAAAAAATAGTCATCAATAATCATTAACAGTGTAGACAGATAGATGTTTTCTTTATTGTCAGGTATGTATTCATAATTTTTCTTCTGTAAAAATGAAGAAGTGTGAGTATATTTTACATAATTTAATGTTTTTAAAATTGAAGGTGGTTATCTTAATTTTTTCTTATCATTAAATAGTTTTGTAAATCACCATTTTTATTATTATAATACATTCTCACATAAAGGATACCATTATCCATTTAATTCCTAATTAATGACATTTAATCTTGCTCTGTAATTTTGATTTTGAGCCTTACTACAACTTTTGAAGCAGGCAGTGGATATAGTATTATAGTATATGGTATTATTATGCTTTTACTGATGTAGGCTGTCTTACAAAATGTCATCAATGTAGGATGGGGCCAAGCCAGATTTCAGACTCTAAATCCATTCCAACTACCATCTTTTGCCTCCCATAATGAACACTAATTATCTTTACCTTGCACATGTAGATTTAAGAAGTGACAATTGATAGAAATTAAACCCTGGTCAAAATCCCACTAGAGAATAGTGTTTCCTGTGTTTATCAATTCAACCCCTTGCTCTCTCACTGAAGACTGACTGGTTTAAAGGTTAAAGCCTATCAGCCACCCAAACTAAGTAAGATTCAATCCATAGATCAGTGTCAGCTTCATTATTATTCTGGACCAGGTATCTCTAATCATTTTTCATGTCTGACATTAGAATCCCTGCATAGAAATAATTTGCACAACTTTAATTTTCCCCCCCATTTAATCCATCACACACTGAGACACTTGATATTCCTGCTGTGATCAACCCGTGAAATTTGTCAGCTTTATCTCTGATTTACTCTGGACTCTGCTAATAATAAATGTCATTGCTGAATGTATCCTAAATTCTCTAGACTTGCATGATCAAAGAAAGTGTTATTTTCTTTTTTAATCAGTGCTTTTTGGTTAAATGAACACAGAAAACACTGGGTATAAAAGTACCCAAGAGTTCAAAGATGATTCCATCACCATATGCTACAAAAATCAGTAGTTTGATGATGCAGGAGAGTGATGGAAAATACTATTCTCTCATGACAACTACATGTTGGTCTTACCGAAGCCTCATATACATTCTTTTGTAATGACTTTCCTGGGGGGTGAAATATCAAATTTGAACTTCTTACTATGATCATTCAGCAAAGATTTTATAGATAAATGTCATCTCAAGCAAATAGACACCTTTTATTGCTTACAAAGGGATCCAAGCAGCATAGGGTAATAATATATAACATCTAACATGCGCTATACTTAGTACACAAAATATGTTAGCAATTGTGTTCTAGAAATGAGAAAAATAGAGAAAGCTTCAAACAAATCAGCAACAGTTAATGAAATACCATTGGTAGACATTAAGGTACCCATTACCTCTAGAACACTAGCAACTAAAAAAAACTGCATTTATTCTGTTTGTCCTATATGAAACTGTTTTTCAATTAACAAAGGAAAGAATTCCAACTTGTAAATGTGGAAAGAATGAAAAAAAATTGAAAACCACTACCTTGAAATGTGGAATTTTTAATTTGGCCAACAACTGTCAGTGGATGAAACCAACAACAGAGAGCTGGGTGTCACCTCCTGAAACCACGGATCAAGAATGGTATCACCAAATCAGTGCCATCAAATATTGTGCCCCCCTCAATGGAAAGCAATAGGAAGCACAACAGTACAATTAAAGTAGCCTTGTTAAAAAGAGCCCTGATCTGGGCAACTGGGTGGCACAGTCCGTTAAGTGTCTGCCTTCAGCTCAGGTCATGATCCCAGGGTGCTGGGATCGAGCCCCTGCACCCAGCTCCCTGCTCAGTGGGGACTCTGCTTCTCCCTCTCCCCTTCCCTCTTCTCATGATCTCTCTCTCTCGATTGGATAAATAAAATCTTTAAAAAAAAAAAAAAAGAGGCCTGATCCAATCAACCTTGATTTAACTTTCATTTAAAGGAAACACTGAGAAGAATAAGTTAAATAAAAGCACAAGGAGGCTAAAAGACAAATTCAGAAGGCAAGAGATTCCACAGGAAAACAATCTATCTCTTCCATAAGCCAATGCAATAAAGACATAGGAGCTATTCTAGATTGAAAAAAGATTTAACAGAAATCACTACAAGATATAATAAATTGATTTTGTTTGGATCTTCAATCAAGCAAACTCACTGTAAAAGTACTTTTTTGAAACAATTAGGAAAATATTTTTTATGTCCTGGGTATTATTTAATACTAACGACCTTGCATTAGACTTTCTGGGAACAATAGTAGAATGGTTGTAAAAAGAAATGCCCATATTTTCAGAAATGTATAAAGACTGAATGTAACAGTCAAATGAGATGATCAAAATGGAATCCTTCCATCTTTTTATGTTGTCTACCTTTAAAACGTAGGAGAATCATGAGAATTTTTAAATTGCTGTGCCTAGTGCTGGCTTATCTTACTTCCACCTACATGCCATAGGCCAAGACTTGGTTACATGGTCATCAAATAGCCCGCTAAGGAAAATGAAATATGCTTTTCTGGATGCCAAAGAAAAGTAATGAAATGGGTAAATGCATATCATCTCTACTCCTTCCTTTTTCCTTTATTAAGTAAAAAGTCATTTTCAGTGTAATAGACATTAATATAAATAGTAAAATGTTAGTTAATTTACACTGTTTACTATAGCTAATGTGGATTAGCTCATTTAATTCCATTCCCACAACACCTATTTTAAGATAAGTATAGTTAGTTTAAAAACAAAAAGTTAAAAATTAGTTTAAAAATGTATTGTAGTTAGGGATTAAACTATAGTCTGGTTTCAAGAGAGGTTTCCTAACAACTCTGCTAGCATAATATATCAATGTGTTGCAGTATATCTCTTGTTTAAAGAATTATGCTTTTTAACCCTAAACTTTACAATTCATATTAAGTAACCTAATCAAGATTCCCAACGAAAACCTTGAATTTTGGCTTCTATACTAATGGAAACAGGAATGTATTTTTCCTTATAACACAACTCTTACTAAGAGGTAATCTTGAAGGAAAGAGCTGAAACCTCAAAGTAAGACAAACTTTGATTTGAAGCCCTGCTCCATTACTTATCATCAAGTGACTTAATTTCTTTAGCTTTAGAAACAAAAACCTATACAGGGGATAGGAAATGCCATCTTATAAATCTTCTGTGACAATTAAATACAACATGAGCGAAGTAAATAAAATTTTTCAGAATAAGTGAGAAACACAATCATTATAATAAGACCAATTTATATTTGATTTGAACTATTCAATTTTAAATATGCATTGACTTGTTTGTTTCTCATAAGAAATTCTATGAAATAACTATGGCAAGCATTCCGATTTACCTTAGATAAGAAAACTAAGGCTCTGGGGGCATAAATGATTTATGATGACACAGCAATACAAATGGGCTTGGGAGTCACTTTGTTTGAACTTCTATGGCAGCAACTTTCCTTTTCCATATTATATACTTGTTCGGGTCTTTCCTGAATATCTTCCTGTGAAAGGTAAATTCTCTAGCTCTCCCTAGTACCTGAAATAGGGCATGGAGAACTTGGGTGAACCGAAAACTGCTACGGTATATTTTATTAGCTGCTAAATAAGTACTCAAAGGAACCCAGTCAATATCTATTAAGGCTAAAATATAAAAAGAGAAACTAAAAACTTAATAATTGTGGATCTTCAACTGGAGTCTATTGGAGTTAATAGATGTCAAGCCACAAAGAACATTACAACATGAAATCAATCAGTATGCTAAGAATTTTAGGCCAGTGTTTGAATCAGGATATCTAATGCATATAAGAATACTTATAAGCTATTATTCAGAGAGATTTAGTTATTTTAATGAAACAGAAACTCCTTTCACAGAGTTTTCAGATGTGTGTGTGTGTGTGTGTGTGTGTGTGTGTGTGTGTGTTCTACTCCAGAAACTGTCAAGCTAATTGCATGTGCTTCTAAAAATCAGTACATTTATTGAGGGGTTCCTATGTGAAAAACTCTTTCTCAGATGATAATTGAATTGTCATAACATCCTACGGGGATTGTTTACATTTTACAGATGAACTAATACTTAGAGTAGTCCGGTGACTTCAAGTCACACAGCTAATAAGCAGTAATGCAGACTGAAGCCAGATCTGAAGTCAAAGACTAAGGCTTCCACCACCAAATTATAAATCCTTGTTTTTTAAGGCTACCTCAAAAAAAAAAAAAAATCAAAGAATGAAGGTTTAAAAAAATGGTAAAAAATTCTACATTTATGACCAAGTGCAAAAATTACACAACCATGTGTGCAGAGGCAACATAGGTGATCTGAGTGTCTTTGAGTTTGACACTGTATTGGAGGCACTTTTCCATATTGCTAAATTCCAACAGTAAAAAGTTACAAGATTTTTTTTTCTTCTTCAGTATAGAATGATACAGTTCGGAACTTCTCCAAACTAAAATATTCTGATTTTAACATTATACTCAGAATAATGGTAAATATTTAGAGTTGTTAGGGAATAGTAAATATATTTACTTGTTTTAAGCTACTCTCTATATTTTAACTCTTCCAATTTATCTTTTTGAGAATTCAAAACCTGATTTTGTTTTACCTAACTGAACTGATGGCATTATAAATTTCACTCTTGATCTGAACAGTTCACCTTTAAGGCAGTTACCTTGACCAGTCTCTATCATTTTATCACTTATATTTGGCTTGGTTTTATTTTTAATGTCTCACAGAGAAATTTGCTACTGGTTGTAAATATCAACAGCATTGCTCAGCCTGCCATTAATAGGTCATTACGAAATCTGACTTTCCAAAACAGAATAAGACCAGTCAATCTCAGTATTTTTAAATTTCTTTTTCTTTGGTAAATAATTTTTTTGGCCCTCTCCATCCATCCACTTCAATGCCTTTGTTTCATCCCCATGATCTTCCATAAACGCCCTACAATTCCATTATGTCTTGTAGCCCATACCTCTCAGGCTTAAAAATAATTGTGATGCCTCAGAAGTTTTAAGAACAGTTATTCTTCTTGTATGAGTGAGTTCTTTAATTACTTCATGTGGTTTTAACATGTCTTTAAAACTGAGTGGAAGCAAGAACCAGGTCTAAATACCTACTGGAATTAGTAATTCCAGATGCTTGTGCACTGATGAACATAATTGAGACACTTGATAGGAGAAAGGTTTGCATCATATCATGAGAAGGGAAATGAATTCATCTGTTATCTCTGTCCAAAAATTCTAGTTAATTGAAATAAGATTATCTGAAATGTTTATAAGGTATTAATGATGCCAAGAGTTTTGCTATAACATAAAATCTAAAGAACCTACTTTTAAATGATCAGTAGGCTGCTATCCTAAAAGTTATAGACCCAAATTCTAAATAGTGATAAAAATAAGAATAATAATATTTTGGCGAATATTTAATCTATTGTAGGTACTCAAATGAAAACTTAGTATATCTAATCTTAATTGCTCTAAACTTCATTGCATTTTGCAAGGACAATACTGCTGATTGTTAATTATTTCTGCCTGTTTTTCAGAGAAAGTGTTTCAAGATGATGCCCTCTTCACTTTGATATTCTTGGTGCCTACCACAGTGCCTAATACAGAAAAGACAATAAATCGGTAGTTCTCAAACTTTGTCCTGGCTTAAAGAGGTCACCTGCGTTATTGGTTAAGAGTTACCAGATATTCAGTGGGTTTTGTGAAACACCCATAGTTCCATTTTTTTAAAAAAGATTTTATTTATTTATTTTAGAGAAAGAGAGCACATGTAAGCAGGGGGAGGAGCAGAGGGTGAGAGGGTGAAAGAATCTCAAGCAAACTCCCTGCTGAGCACAGAGCTGAGGCAGGACTCAATCCCATGACCCTGAGATCATGACCTGAGTGGAAACCAAGAGTCAGATACTTAACTGACTGTGCCACCCAGGCACCTCTTAAGCATATAATAAAGGGAATAATTTTGATGTTCAATCTCCGTGGACTGTACTTTAAGAAACTATATAATAAGTTGGCAAGTGCTTGGTTATAATATTGTTTAATAAATGGGCAATTAAGTTTGATAACTAATTCCTAGGTTTTGAAGATGTAAAAGGTCTGAATGAGACAACTTAAGAACTACAACCCAATGATTATTTCAAGGAAGCAAGAGAAAGCCCTGGCAAAAAATGGGAAGGACGCCACTCAGCAGCAGTATATTGGTTGGCATGATACCATTGCTATTTATTCCACTACAGCAATTGTCAGCATTTTTCCTTCATAGTTTTTTTTTTTTTTCCTGTTATAAGAAAGCCCTCAGTATTAGCCACAGCCAAAGAGCCTGTGGGTGCTGTCCTTGGGAGCAAGGTGTCTGGCAGCATCAGTGTCAGTCAAGAATGATGCCCCTGCAGTTCCTGAAAAAGGTCAAATAGAGAAAAGTGACAGTGACTCAGGTTGCGAATGGGAGGATGTGTTCTGTCATGCTCCAAAGAGCCTTGTCCCTGAGGTGACAGGTAATGAGAGAGCATCATTCACAGTGTTTTACCAAGCTCTCAAATTGGATTAGCTTCATCTATGAGAAAGACCCGAGCAGACAAAAGATATTGAAGCACTTCCTGCTGAAGATGTAGTTTTCTTAAATGTGTCTTAATTTTTGCCCTGACCTCTCAGAAAAACAAAAACAACAACAACAAAAAAATTCTGATGTTATCTCCATTTTTTTAACATAATCTTATTCTTTCCTCTCCTGGTTTGCTGGCAAGTCATAGTTCTTCAAGACCTGAGGTGGCCTCTTCGATCATTAAGTGGTAGAATTCTGGTAAGGATCTCCTGATATTTTTAAACAGCTTGAAAACTGTGAAAACAACCCCAGTTTCTGTTAAAAAATCAGAATGGCCCCCAAAATGTTGGGAATCTGTGACATTTGCTTTGAGCACCTTTCTCTTTCATGACCTTGGTAGGATCCTCTCTTCTTCTGGCTACCTGCTGACCCCACTAGAGCCCCAAGCCTCTGCCATTCCCCCAAATATTCTATGTCCACTTCTCATGTCAGATGACTTGAATAACGATTTACTAAACATCAGTTGTAAGCCAGGCATCATCAGTCTTTTTTTCATTTTCTTTTTTTAAGAGAGAGTGGGGCAAGTGGCAGAGGGAGAGGAAGAGAGAGAGAGAGAGAATCTTAAGCAGGCTCCATCTCAGTGTGGAGCCCTCTTTGGAGCTTGATCTCATGACCCTGCGATCATGACCTGAACCAAAATCAAGAGTCGAATGCTTAACCGACTGAGCCACCCAGGTGCCACCAGGCATCAGTCTTACAATACGAACAAGACAGAGACTCTGGCCTCAAGAAACCTATAGTTTAGAGGGAGACACAAGTATCCAGACATATAATAAACTGCATGTTATTTTTTTTTCTTTTTTTCTTTTAGGGAAGGAGGAGGGAAGGGGTACAGGGAAAGGGAGAAAGAGAACCTTAAACAGGATCCATGTCCAGTGGAGCCTGATGCAGGGCTTGATCCATAACCCTGATATCACGACCTGAGCTGAAATCAAGAGTCAGATGCTTACCCAACTGTGCTATCCAGGTGCCCCTGCACATTAACTATTCCAATAGCAGAAACTGCATGGTGTTATAATTCTAGAAGAAAGAATCTCTACCTCTAATGGTTTTTCAGATTAAAACAAAAAAAGATAGGAAAACTAAACCCAAGGTCACTTAAGAAAAAGGAAATTTATTGAATCACACAACACAAAAGTTTAGGGATTGATTTGTAAGAAGGTCTTATATTAGGGCATATAATTCTCTCTGTAATGTGATTGACTTCACCTAGGTTGTCTCTGACTTTAAAATGGACATCCCTCATGGCAACAAAATGGCTTCCAGTAGCTCTAGAGATATTTCCCTTCAGCTACAAATCATTTAATAAGATGAAAATATTTTAATTCCAGCATTATGAAAAAGTCTTGAGATTCATATTGTTCAGAATTAATGAGGTGCCCATAGCTGGATCAGTTGCAAGGAATGCGTTACATTGATTGACTTCGGTGTGAATCCTATGCTCCTATCCACAAGCTGGGGACAGTTTCACAGATGGATTTTATAGACTGAAAAGGTATCATCATATATTCTTGAACAAAAAGTATAGATGTTGACATCAGATGAAGAAAATGGATTTTGAAGAGATCACAGAAAGCACAGAACCCTAACTCAGCCTGGAAGATTTCAGAACAGGGGAAGGCAACTATGACTTTTGAAACATGTTTCAAGGTCCAGAAGAGAAATAATATCAGGCAGAAAGGAACTATGGTGTGAGAACAAACTTCCTCTAAATCTCACTGGTTTAGGGGAAAAAAAAAAGAAAAAAGAAAACCTTCATTTCTTGCTTACACAACATCTCTTGCATGTCTGGTAAATTCTTCAGAGCGGTAATATATCATGAGGTTTCTCGGATTAGAGGCGACATTGATCTTATTGAAATTCCATTTCAATATATACCTTCACAAGAGAGCTGGAAGGCATGGAACTGTCAGTCAAAAGCCCTATTTAATCATCCCTATATCAATCGATCATGTCTGTTCACAACACACTGAACAAAACTAAATATATGCCACACAGAGATATATAATCCTCCCCTGTCTGTTAAATGGCCATTTTCTGCCCACAAGCCATTGACCAGAACTAGTTACATGGCCTTCATCAAACAACAAGGGAACGTAGAGGAGTAACATCATCTCTTGTGCCTAGAAAGAACAGAAAACTAGACCCAAGTGATCATTTGAAGCCACTACCACAGTCTAGAGCTGTCCGGTGGAGGGAACAGCTATAATGGAGATCTGGAGATGTAAACAGTACAGTGAGTTCTAGGAGCTACATAAACGCTGCCACTTTGGGAATGATAAACACAGGCAGAATGCAGGAGAAGAGGCCAGAGAGTTGTATGTGTATAAACCAGGTCATGAAGCAATTTTCAGATCAAATAGTGCTTTTTTTTAAAAAAAAAAATCTATTTATTTATTTATTGAGTGATAAAAAGAGAGAGCATGAGCAGGGGGAGGGGCAGAGGTAGGTAGAGAGAGACTCTCAAGCATGCTCATGGAGCTCTGCCCAACATGGGGCTCGATCCCAGGACCCTGAGATCATGACCTGAGCTGAAATCAAGAGTCACTCAACCGAATGAGCTACAGAGGGTGCTTTCTTCTTGAAGTGTTTCCTAATTTACTCTGAATTTGACTAGCATCTTAACTTTTAGCACCTTCCCCCCTATTCTACAGGTCTGTTTAAACAATTGCCCCACAAAGTTAGAAGTCACTGTTATGAACTGAATGTTTGTATACTTCCCCCTCCCCATATGTTGCAACTCTAACCCTTAATGTGATGGCATTAGGAGGTGTGGTCTTCAGCAAGCAATTAGGTCATAAGCTTGGAGCCCTCATGAATGGCAATGGTGCCCTTAAAGGAAGAGATACAAGGGCTTGTTCTCTGTCTCTCCCTGCTCTCAGCCATGTGAGTACACAGCAAAAACACAGTCATCAGGAAAGCAAGCAGCAGGTTCTCACCAGAAAAAATCTCCCAGCACTGATCTTATACTCCCCAGCCTTCAAAACTGTGAGAAATACAGGTTTATTGCAAGCCATCCATTCTATGGTCGTTTTGTGTTGTGGTTTTGTTTTTGTTTTTGTTTTTAAGCCTGAGCTGAATGAGGTTTCCTGAGGGTGTTGTGCTGTGCTTTTGTTTTTGTTTTTAAACCTGAGCTGAATGAGGTTTCCTGAGGGTGTGGCCATGTCTGGCTCTTCCTTGATACTTCCAGTGTGCACACTAGCAGAAACTTTTAACTAACAATAGTCCACATGGCAACCCTGATGCGTAACCATTCAATTCAGAAGTTGTGGAAACACCCAGAGAGCATGTATTCATCAGAGCAGAATGACTTCAGAGGTCTTGGCAGCCTGAGTCTAGGGCCCATATCAGGCTCCAACAGGCTTTATCATTTCACTGGCTGTGTAACTATATTTTCCAGTTCTGTCAGTCAGGCACCTGAACCAGGATCACAATTCATTTTTAAAACGTCAAAAAGGTGAAACATCAGAGATGGTAAGTGCTAAGAATGAAAGGACGTATTTGATTATATTTTGAACTTGCTTGAAATTTTGTGGAGGAATTGAAATTTACCCACTGAGAATGACCTTTTTCAAGGTCCAATCATCCACGAGAGAGGATTCAGAATATTTAGTGTTCTGGAAGAAGGAAGGGGGTTAACAGGGAAAGAAAGAGAGGAAAGTAGTAGAGGTAGCTGACGTAAACATTTTGCTAAACGTGAAAAGATCTCCAGAAAGCTTTTTGGCTGACGTCTAAATCAGGACAATGACTATGAAATATGTACAGATCATGACTTCTTTGGGTCTGCATGTTTACATTTACACAAGGGAGGTGTAGGAAGAGACCATTTCTAACATAAGGATTTATAAAGGCATGGATTTTCCTTTCCTAGTTTAATGTTTACTCACATTAATATGGCTGATTTGGTTCTGAGATTACATAGTAAACACTAGTTAACATTTCTAGCAATGGTTTGGTTTAGAAGAAATCGTCAGCAAACCTCTGATTAGCCCTTTCCTGCTTACTGAGTAGTGGTCAGTATTGGGGTATCTTTAGAAGGGATGTTCGTATAATTTGAGTACATCCTGGTATTCACTAGACTTGGTTCCTTAATGAAGTCATTATAAAAATTCACATCCCACTCAACAACAATAATCACAAGGCACTTCTTATCATTATTTGACTCTAAGAGCATTAAAGGGTATGTCAGAAAACCAGAATAGCAATTCTTAAACATTTTGTTTCTTAGCCCCAGGTTGACCATAATCCATGGTTGCTCCAGAGATTTTCCCACAACACACCTCAGTGCAGCCTGCCTGACTTTCCTCTTTCTTTTATTCTCCCATGTGATGTTAAAGATGCATCATTTCCCTGATAGAACTGGCTACGAGGAGTCCCATCTCTCCATAATGATGGTACCTGGATACTGGAGGATGGTTAACTCCTAGTCCTCCCTTGTTCCTCATGGACAGCAATACCTAAAATCTCTTGAGAAGAAATACTTTTCTCTCATTTATTTTTCTCTTGAAAAGTTCCTGGCAAGAATTTCTGATCACAAAAAAAAGATACAATCTCTGTCTCATGCATAGGTTCCTCTACTGAATGGCAAATTCTCTTCTTGAATTTTTCTTTGCACTACGAGGTTAGGGGTAAATTCCTTTGAACAGTTCTGGTACCAAAGTTAAGCTTAGGTTGGCTTTTTCTATCAGATAACCCCCTGACATAAACTTGGAAAAGGAAAAAAGGAAACATGCCCATGAACAAGTTTAATCCCTGCCCATAGCCAGTGACTAAGGAGAGTGAAGAGAGATGGCATATGAGGCCAGTCATCCCTTAATTATTGATCATGTCCACAGTTGAAATAGTCATGAGATTATCCTGCATTTCCCAATTCTGGGGAGTTCAATTTTGAGTATCTCTTACCCTACAAAAAAGTATTGTATAACAGTTTTTTCCAATCTAATTAGAAAGAACATTTTTTTCTTTTCCCAGATACCTATAAATTCAACACACAGATGGTAGACAAGTTCCACTCAGCCAAATACATCTCCTAAGAAATGAGACCTATATGGAAATGGAAGCCTTTGTGTTATGTCTTTGAGCCCATGAGTGACTTTGTAGGCTTCTATTCACATATCAGGCTGTATGAACTTCAATGAATCTCTAATGCTGAATTATGCTAATAGAAAATTTTGACCATAATTTGAAACCTTTGTCCTTGATTTCTGCCATGTTACTTTCTGTAAATCCCTCTAGAATCTTTGTGAGGGAGTATTCCAAACCATTGCTGTGAAGGTATTAATACAAGCCGAAATATTTCTTCCTTTAGTCCTCAGAGAAAGCAGGCAACTCTGAGGTAGCTTTTAGCTAAAGGCAACTTTGTTACCTCAAGCTTACACAACCTTGTCCATATACTCTCATGGACTGTACAATGCTTATTACTTTCTATTTGTCCTATGACATGGACAAATGTGATGCACGAATCCATAGTACCACTTAATTGTAAGCCTCACTGTGATATGCAAATTTCCAGTGGATTCAATCTTCCCTGGAAGCCGACAGCAGACTTGAACTAGTTTAAGTGGATTTTTAATTGTCTTCTCATGCCTTCCAAAAAAACCCACAGATTTTGAAGGAACCGTGTCAGTGAAAAAGACTGCCACTTTGCAATTTCTCATGATCATTTAAAAAAAATAATTTCTTAATGACCTTAACTTGGTTTTCATTTTCTACCCAAATCATCTCATCACAAAGTATACATTTTCACCACTATTTCAACCCTGACTTAACGTTTGTCTCTACATAGTCTTTGAGATTTTACTCTAAGAATAATAAGGGCCTATATAAAATTGAAACTTTATACCATAATTAAAGCAATATAGGTAACATGGCTCAGCAAGGTACTTCACCTTAGACATTCAATTCTAAGCAGACCCTAAAATGTAAATTAAACCACTATGGGTCAACTTCCTGTTCCCGTATTGACCCAGTCTCTTCTTCCCAGAGGAAGAAGCAGATCCAAAAGAATAAAAAGAACTTAAAACTGGTTAGTGATTTCCAATATTAACTGGAACTTCAAATATGATTAAGAGTTAACCAATTTATATCTTGCAGGGATACTATCTTTCAATATCTTCTTTCTTCCCTTTTAGGATATTCTAGATCTCCATGGTTTCTCACAAGCTTTCGTGATAACTCTCACACGTAATAAAAAATGAAAATATAGAGGTGCCTTGGTGGCTCAGTAGGTTAAGCGTCCAACTCCTGATTTGGGCCCAGGTGGTGATCTCAGGATTGTGGGATCTATCCCTGGGTGGGGCTCCCTGCTCAGCAGGGAGTCTGCTTGAGGTTCTCTCTCTCCCCCAACTCCTGCTCTCTCTCACTCTCTAAAATAAGTAAACAGAGGGCACCTGGGTGGCTCAGTTAGTTAAGCAACAGCCTTCAGCTCAGGTCATGACCCTGGAGTCCCAGGATCCAGTCCCGCATTGAGCTCACTGCTCAGCGGGGAGTCTGCTTCTCCCTCTGACCCTTTCCCCCTCATGCTTTCTCTCTCTCTCTCAAATAAATAAATAAAATCTTTTTAAAAAAATAAAATAAAATAAGTAAACAGATCTTTAAAAAGTACAAAAAAGCAAATTAAAATCTCCCTCCCATATCCACTACCTATATGAGTTTTCTTTTTTTACTCCTTTCTTTTTTCAATACTATACTTTCCTCTATCATATGTGGACACCAGAATTTCTGCCACTACAACTGGTCATGCCATGTTGTTTCAGATGGTGGGAGGATGCAAAAGATCCATGCTTCCTGATTTTCACTTAATTAAAAAAAAATCAGAAAGTCTTTGGTAGTAAAGCTCTTTTTCTGCTCAGTTTGCTTTTTTGGAATGTAGTCCCTGCACAGAATATCTAGTCAATAAAACTATCTATGGGTACATAGTAAGAAAAATAGGGATCGTTACGAGGGAAGTAGAAAATAGAGTCTAAAAAAAAGAAAGAAGAGACAATTATTGGGAATAAAAGAGTGAGCATAAAGGATAGATACGTAGTATTTGCAGCACACTTTGAAACTTCAGAAGATAATCATGAAATTTAACACAATCTACCTAATAGTGGAAATTGATAAATTTGGTTAGAAAATTACTATTTAAAGAAGACTCCATACCAACCATTATACCAGATTATGTATTTTATCTCACTTATTCCTGTCAAAAATCTGAAAAGTAGAGAAGTCTGAATTTTGCAGTGGGGGAGATTGATTCTCAGAGACTTGTCAGATGTTATACCATCTGTAATTGGCAGAGTCAGAATGCCTGGTCCTTTCTTTGAATAAGGTATCTTATTTAACCTTTTCCACAAATCTATCAGGTACGTGTCACTTGCAATTTGCCAATGGTAAAACCCAGGCCAGAGACTTGAAGTCAGTCACGTAAAACTATCAGAGCAGTACATTAATCTTCGTATTGAACCCTCCCTGTTAGATCACTCCAGTATCATGTACCTTACATGTATATAACTATGGGTATGTGTGTATATGCATATATGCATACATTTATATACATGTGTATGTGTAGGTATACAAAGTATATATACATAAAATTCATGTATATTGAGCACATATGCAGATATCTACATATGTATGCAAAATATAAATATAACAATATGTTTCACTAAAACACAAAATTTATTTCAAATACAAAATTATACTCTAGCCCTGTATTTTTCTGTGAGTAAATATTTTTGTTAAACATCATATGTGTGTTTATATCTAGGAGCAGAAGCTTTATATATCTATATCTAAAGTATATTTATATACACACACATACACCTGCACGTATACAAATGAACATATTTCCAAGTCTTTGAACAAAGGTAAGTTCATATCAAAGGCATTTATTCCATTATCTATTGTTGGACACTTAGGATAGGGTATTTGGAAACTATTTTAGTTGGATTTCAATATTTTTCCTATTATGTGGAATACTGAAATAAAGATCCTTCTGGAAAAAATACAGATCTGGGTCTACACCTGAACATGGCTAGAAAATCAAATACACTCAGGCTCAGTTTCAATGTGTGACCACTAAGAACTGTCAGCCTTTAGAGAATCCTGACAATTTCACTGTATTGTTCTAGCCTAGTCACTCTTTTCCTCTTGTGGATGACTTTCACACCTTGTCTCTACACATATTTCCAGAACCCTTTAGTATTCAGTGTTTTCCAGACTCAACTCCATCACAAGGGGACCATGCCACTGTTCTTGAAACTCACTGAACACATTCAACTTCAGCAACCTCATTTACATCTTCTGTCTGGGAAGCACTTTGCCCACATGACTCAATGACTTACTACGTTCAGTGAAGCTTTTGCTGATGGTCCCATACAAATTAGCCACTCCTAAATCCCCCAGCATATGTCCTAAGGCCCATAATCTGCTTTATTATTCGGCATTACATCCATGACACAATTCATTATTTATTTTACTTGCCCTACTAGAACTACACTCAGAAGGTATGGGCTCTATCGTGTTCATTAGTCTATTGCTGAGTTTAGAACAGTGTCTCGATCATAAAAGGCAGAGTATAAATACATAATAGATATTGAATCGATCACCTTGTATTTCTTTAGCCCACTGTCTACTCACGTATTTGCATTTTTTTTTGGTTTGTTAAACGTTTTCCAATAAATTTTCTCGTGTTTTATAGTAAAGATTACTAATATTTTGCCTAAAATGTGTTAAATATCTCACGGTGCTACTGGACTTTATTTTTTGTGATATATAATGACACATATTTTAGATTTTTATTTTCTACAAGTGTGTAGTCAACTTAGCTTCTTTCCATGATTCTATTTTTAGAAAAGCTTTTTCTTCTCCAAGATGACATAACTTCTTCTCTTTATGTTTTACTTTTTATGTTTTTTTTGTTTTACTTTTTAAAGAGTGTAGTCCACATTTAAATTTTGAATAATGATGGATTTTTGGTACACAGTATGGAACAAGGACATTTTTATTTTTCAATACAGTAAATTTCTCAGTACTGTATATATTCTCTTTCCATACTTTGAAATATCACCTTCACCACATTCTAGATTCTTACATATTTTGGGGTCTACCACAACCACTTCTATTCTTTTGAATGATGTATTTTCTATTCCTAGAGCTATACAAAAGTATTTTCAATTTCCTAAATGTATAATGTTTTAGTAATTTAGGATGAAAATTCTCTTAAGATACTTGTTTCTCAAAGTTTAAATAAATTGATGTCTTTAAAAGTGATAATTCTTCCAGATAAGATTTAAATAAGTTCTCCTCATACTACCCCTAGGAAATCTGGGAATTCTGTTCTTTACATTTGTTAATTAGTTTGGTGAAGAGTGACATCTTTTTTTTTTTTAAGATTTTATTTATTTAGAGAAAGAGAGAGCATGCGTGTGGGGGGAGGGGAGAATTTCAAGCAGTCTCCACAGTGAACCTGACTCAGAACTCAATCTCAGCCCTGAGTATCATGACCTGAGCTAAAACCAAGAGTGAAACCCTCAACTGACTAAGCCACCCAAGTGCCCTGAAGACTGATATGTTTTTAACATTATAATTCCCTATTTACAAATATGGCATGCCTTTATATTTTTGAGGTATTAATATTTTGCCCTTTAAATTTTAGCATTAAAGTTTTACTTATGTAACAAGATTATGATTATGGAAACATAAAATAGTAACTTAGAACAAAGAAAATGGAAACTAAGTGTAGCTTAAAACCTTTTCTTCTTCCTCATAGTCATTCAGGAAAAGAACTAACCATGCCTGAGGGGAAAACGTATGTAATATTTGACAGTGTAGCATTCTCAACTTTTCTGTATGTTTAAACAAATATAGTACACAGTCATAGAGCAGATATCAAAGTATTTGATGACTTGCTTTTAAACTTGAAGTAGATTATTATAGATAATGGGCATGATTGCAAATCATCACCTATAGTTCTATATCATATGCCTAATATTCAGTTGTGTATATCAATGGTTCTCAGCTTTGGCTGCATATCGCAATCTTTTGGGAAGTATTTTCTAAAATTAATTAATATATTTATTTATTTATTTACATATTTTATTCATTTATTTGAGAGAGAAACAGAGAGAGAGAGCAAGCACAAGCAGGGGAGAGGGGCAGAGGCAAAGGGAGAAGCAGACTCTCCGCTGAGCAGGGAGCCCAAAGCAGGACTAGATCCCAGGACCTTAGAATCATGACCTGAGCCGAAGGCAGACACTTAACCAACTGAGCCACCCAGGCGCCCTCTTTGGGAAGTTTTTAAAAAAAAATACCAAGGCCCAGGCCCTACCCAAGTTTCCAGTGATATTGGTGGGGGATGAGCCTTGAACACTAATACTTTTAAAAACATTTGAGGTGATTCTAATGTGTACTTAGGGTTGGTAACTGCTACTATATGAAATATGATGTCTTAACCTGTTCTCTACTGATGACTATTTAGGTCCTATTGGGCTGATGTCGCTGAAGTAACAACCCCAGCAACTCCCTGGATTACCCCACGTAAGCTCATTTCTTGCTTGTGCTATATGTGTAATACAAGGGGGTAGACTAGAGGTTGTGGTTGTCATTAAGGCTGCTCACAAATATTTGGGGATCTTTTTACCAGGCAGATGGCAAAATTCTATGTCTCCTCCCCCTTGAACTCTGGCGTGGCCATATATGTTGCTCTGGCCAAAGCAAAGTGAACAGAAAATGTCTGAGCCAGTCCACACTTCTCTGTGCTCTCTTTCCCTTCTTCCACGGTTGTAAGAAATGTAATGGATATCTCTATCAGTCCAGGCAACAATGTAAGGATGATTAAAACATGGCTTAGGGTCCCTAGTCAGCCCATGAATACTTCATAGGAGGGAGAAGTAACCCTTTATTGGACCAGGCGATGGAAGGTCTAGGGGTATTTTATTATCACAGCAAATCTAACCTATTCTGACTAAAGATGGAGTTCTGCTCACTGCAGTCACTCAGAAACCCACGCTAGAAAAAGGTTCAGCTCAACTTGACTGTCACCAAACAATAGCAAGGAGTGAATGGACACTGCCTCTTTTTTTTTTTTTTAACTTATACCTAGAAATAACAGGTGCCACTTAATCTTATGTTTTACTGGCCAAAGAACCACCTAATCCCAAAAGGTTTTAAATACATGATGTACTTGGAACAGAGAGAGCCAGATATATTTTCTAAGCAACACTTAGAAATGGGAACCGCAATGCCAATATCTTTCCTAGATGTAAGACAGTAGCAAAGGAAGGATCCACATATGTATAGCTACATGTTTAAATCTTGACCTGAAAAGAACTAGAAGCTTTATTTGGAGATATCAATTATTCCAGCACCTGGTAGCAAGTTGGTAGGAGAAAATACAAGGCATTGGATGTTGTTATTTTAGGAAATTGCAAATAATTGTCAATAATGAGTTGCCTGGAAATTAAAGGTATTGCATAGGTTTGGATTATCTACAGGGGTAATATAATATAAAGGAAGTCAAGATGTATGCATCATAGGGCCTAGAAAACCTATGCTCAAATCTCAATTCCTTGTAGTTACAAGTTAATGACATTAGGCCAAAAAGTTCACTCTTCTGAGCTCAGTTTCTCCACATGTGATACTTACCATGATGTAGGGTAGCTCTTACAATTATGTGACATAATATATATAACACAGCAAGTTCATTGTCTGTTCCATGGAAGGACTTGAAAAATATTGTCCTTTCTACCATCCCTCATGACCCTAATAGCACTTTGTATACATAAACAGAAGATTATCATCTCAGAGCTACTTAACAATTCAGAGAATTACTTAGTGTTTTGCTGTATGTTTCGAAAAAGGAAAGAAAATAAATAACACTAGCAAGGTAAATTACCTTGACAAGAGAAGGTCAGCCACCTGGCAATAAACATCCCTACCAAATGCCGGTCTTTCTCCACCTTTTTAATTAAACTGGTTTATTTACAGACATCAAGAATCAACAGAAAATGCAGACGAGAAGATCAAATAATAGTTCTTTAGAGGCCATGGTGACACATTCCCAGTCTCACCAAAGCGGTAGACCACCTACATTTTGATTCTGTTATGCCACAAGGCATGGAACAGCATTATTTAGTAGAAAGAAAGGACCACAACCGCTGTTTCTTAAATACTTTCTCCCAAAACAGACAAGGACACAGAATTGAGAAATCTTTTTTTTTTTTCTCCATGAAAATTTGTTATTTTGTCCTTTGGCTTTTATTTGTGACAAGGTCTTTTTCTTGTCACTTCAAGAATAATTTTCAAAAATAGTTAAAACCAGGGTGCCTGGATGGCTCAGTTGATTAAACATCCAACTCTTGATCTCAGTGTAGGTCATGATCTCAGGGTCCTGAGATCCAGCCCCACGACTGGCTCCACATGGAGTCTGCCTGAGATTCTCTATCGCCCTCCGTCCCTTCCCCCATACACTCACTCTCTGACTCTCTCTCTCTCTAAAATAAATGAAATCCTTAAAAAAAAAGTTAAAATCCAGCTTAAACTGATTAACATTGTGTCTGACTCGACTTCTGCAGATGTTACTATTTGACTGTACATTTATGAGGCATATTTTCCTTAAACACACAACAAATGTTTACCATTAGCTTTGAAAATCTGATAAGAAAATTCGACCTTGCACAGTCAAGGAAAGAACAACACTGGAGTTTCATCTAAACATCGAATCACAAAATAAAAAATGATGTTTTTATTACCTAGAACACATAGTAGGTACTCTAAGGTTATGAGATGTTGGACAGCGATGGTTAATGATCAGACAAGGTAATTGGGCTGCTTTGGATTCTGCCCTCGGCATTGCCAATATTCTCTCCTAACCATTGTCTTATTTGAGGTAATAGCTGGCTTATGATTAGATTTCTTACAACATAGCACTTAAAAGAAGAATCAGTGTATTAGGTTATCTGACAAAATCAATGTTCTATATCTCCACCTGCTGGAAATGGGGGCCAGACCAAATAGGATTAATTATAATAGGGATAAATATAAAGATCCTAGATCAAGAAATTTCAGAGTAGGAAGGGACCTATAAGATCATGTAACAGGATTTGTGTGTGTGTGTGTGTGTGTGGTAACAATATTGAGTCAGGAAAAGTAAACCACAATTTCAGACATGAAGTAAAAAATCAGTTTTATGAGTTTAAGAGGAAAAGGATAAGTGTTAAGACAGCAGAGGAGAAAGACTGCTGCACAATGTAAAAAAACACTGCTAAAGAGCTGTTTCTAAGGCTTATAGACAGGTTTTGTAACAGAAGCATGGCATCCAAAAGGGGATCTAATGAAAATCCATTTTCACAAAGTTCTAGGTCCCACTTTTGTGAGGAACACGACCAATCTGGACTGTGTCTTAGAGAACAGTGGCCAGGAGGATGAGATTTAGCTCAGTTTTACATTACATGTGGAAAAGCTAATAAAATTTAGACTGAAGAATTAAAAAAAAAAAAAGATTTTTGCATCCAAAAAATGTCATGGCTGCCATTTAGAACAGACTATATTTTTCGTTGAGCTTACTGATAATAATACAAATTATAGGAAGCGAGTCTTGTCATAAGGGAAATATTTTAAATGGGGCAATAGCTAATGCACTGAGGACTTCTATTGTCACAGGCACTCTTCTATAAACTTGAGATATACTGCCTCAAATCTCATTTCAACCTTATGAGTTAGGTATCAATATTTGTGCCATTACACAAATGGGGAAACTGAGATTAAAAGGGGTTAAAAAAAGGGGCACCTGGGTGGCTCAGTCATTAAGTGTCTGCCTTCGGCTCAGGGCGTGATCCCGGCGTTCTGGGATCGAGCCCCACATCAGGCTTCTCTGCTATGAGCCTGCTTCTTCCTCTCCCACTCCCCTTGCTTGTGTTCCCTCTCTTGCTGGCTGTCTCTCTCTCTGTCAAATAAATAAATAAAATCTTTAAAAAAAGGGTTAAAAAAAAAAACCTTGCCTAATGTCACAGTATATGACAGAACCAGGATGTGAACCAAAGCCATTTGGCTGAAGAGCAGGTAGTGTTATGATTTCCTTCTGCCAACATTTGATGTAGTCAGGGTGATTAATCTAAAGCTGGTTTACTATTAACCTTAACTTCTACATGGGATGAATATCTGATAGATTTTTCAGGGCAAAAGATACTTTCCAGTAAAAATGATTTCTCTAAAACCTAAGCCATGTCTTAAAGTCTATGTGACAAGGTGTAATCCCAAAGGTGAGGGAAGCAGTCATTCCTTTCTGTTGTGCAAACAGAACTGTGTGAAGTCATACTAAGGAGTTCAGAGGACATTGGAGCATTTACTAGGGTTCATGCACTCATCTGAGTGATTTTCAACTTTTCCACAGTGCCAGCACAATGGTCCTAAAAACGCCAGGGAGTAAGGACATCTACCTAGTAGCCACAGTTGACAAGACCTAGTGTATGGGGGCTCAGTTATGGCTACTACGGGCATGTGGACAGGTAATTTTTATTGGGTTCTAAGGCAGTGGACACTTGTGTATTCTGACCTTATGTAAGGTAGTTGTAATGCTTTATGCCAAGTCTTTGTAAGTTGCCTTAATATGTTGACCATAGTCATATGTTGACCATAGACATTGTTAATTTTCTTCGAGTAACAGGAAACCACTGGAGCTAGAGCAGTGATGAAAAAGCACAAATCATTCTTCATGAGAAATTATGTAGAAACTGACAGAACACATAGATAAACACATGGATTATCCTCCAGAATTGGAAACAGAAATTGCAGTATTATTGGGATTCTCAACCCTCTAGATATGCTCTTTGCTGTGCCCCTCTCTAATCCTTTCCCTAGTAAAAATCACTTAATTTGGGGGCACCTGGTTGGCTCAGTCAGTTAAGCATCTGCCTTCAGCTCAGGTCATGATCTCAGAGTCCTGGGATTGAGCTCCATGTAGGGCTCCCTGCTCAACTGGGAGTCTGCTTCTCTCTCTCCCTCTCCCTCTGCCCCTCCCCTACTCATGATTTCTCTCCCTCCCAATAAATAAATTTTTAAAAATCTTTTAAAAAAATCATTGAATCTTTTAAGCCTCAAATTGTTCAGAGCATTCTCTGAGAAAATGGATTTACCCTTAAACAACCACAATACATTTATCAAAATCATGAATTAAGCATCGATAACATACTCTAATCTGCATTCCATATTTGAATTTTACCAATGATCTCAATACTTTAGAATTATCTAATTATGTATTCATTTATGGTTTTTATTTACTTTTATTTATTGAAGTTTTTATAGTCTAGAGTCCAATCAAGTCTTTCTTGTTGGATGAGTTTAACTTAGTCTCGAAGGATCAGCATTAGAATGTATTGCTAAAAACTGATGTAACGTTTCTAAACTCATGGAGTTTTACAGTATGAGAGCTAAGAGAATTCATGCAGCATAAATAGCCATGTTCCTTATTGATAAAGGAATCCAATGAGTGAAGTAGTATGTCCAAGGCATAGAGTCAAGAAAAACAGGGGCAAGAACTCCAGAGTTTTGAACCCCAACTCACAGATTTTTTCTCCTTTTATTAATTCATCCCATTCATTTGCCCTCTGTTGCCTTCTCTGACTTATCTACATGGCAGTGCTTAAAATACTAAGTGTTCCATGATCGAAGAGCAAATGGCTGCGTAGAAGGAAATCCAAGGGACTCTTCGGTGACACTCTTCATCATACCACTGGGAAAATAATCAGCAAAATAATCTCATATTAATGACTCCATATGAGCTAAAGATTGTCAGTCTGCAGGAGTGTTTAGAATGGAGAAAGGAAGCTATACTCTCTTATGTGACTCTGACATTTTATGGTATTTTATCTATGGTATTCGGAACCAGACTATCCCCTGTCAATGAAATGAAAGACAAAGAAATAGAAAAAGGTAGGGAATGAGGAATATCTAAGGCAAAAGAGAGCCCCAAAATATGGAACACCTAGATTTCAACACCTTCACTTCTTACCCTGAAAACAGCTATTTCTTCCCCCCACCCTAAAAATTTTTAAGAAATACTATGTTTTAGGCGGAGGCAAATATACAAAGATTCAGAACTAAATGTCTGTTACAGTCAGCAGCTGAAGCAGCAGCTACAGAAACATGACAAAATATGACTTGATGGTAGAGGTATACCTGCTCTTTACAAAGTGTTGCCCTCTCTGTATTGAATTTGGTAGTAAACATGATTTCAACAAACATGGCAAAGCATCAGAGTATACCTTCGTAGAACAGACTTCCCTCTCCATACTTGTCACCATACAAATTTCTATGTAGTGTACCAAAACTCTCCAGGGTCAGCTTGATATCTATATGTCTAGCAACTAATAGTTTTCCTGGAGAATGGGATCATCAAATATAAATGTTAACCATATTTATTGGTGATACATCTACATTCCACATACCTATTGGTAAAAGATATATGATTCCTTCAAATTTGAGCCAGAAATTGGAAGATAGCATTAGGATTCCATGAGTCAAATCTTGAATCTGTTTTGCAACCTGGATGAATTTTCTGCAATAGGAGAGTGGAAAGAACATGCAGGAACTATATATAGTTTTAGATGGATTATGGGTTTCAGTGAGGTCAGTTAGATGATAGCAAACAAGTCAAATTTGTGATGTGGGAAAGGAATTTACAAAACTGGGAAACTAAGTATTAGAGGATACTATCATAACACAAGCATAGAAAAGACAAAAATTAAATTACTAGGCTTAGATATATACACATAAAAACTTTGACCAACGAAAGTTACATAAACTTAGTACCGAAGTCAATGGGATGCTGAGTTTATGAGTAGGTAAAAAAGTTTCTCACATCCTCTCTTTCTAAACCAGGATTGGCCCAGAGATTAGTGCCTACCAACACCTGCAGGTGGCGGTCAATGTAAGAATGGTATCTTGTTTATCTGTGTATTTTAGAAACCAGAATAGCACTTAGCATATAGTAAATGCTCAAATTACATGGAATGAATACTTAGCAGGTTGTATCAAATATAATAATTGCCTATATGTTGACCCTGAGTCGTTGGAAAAACAAACATAAAAAAGACAGTCTGAAGTTTATCTTTGAATAATTACCACCAAAATGACTATGCAAAACAAAAACAAAAAAATTAGCAAATCATGTATGTGGCACAATCAAGTCAAGAAGATGATACCTAAATGATTAGATAATGTGCTAAGGATATTATATAAATTATGCCATCTAATTAAACCAAATCTTATTACCAAGGAAAATATTATTTGCATGTAAGAAATGGAGACGTTTGAGACTATATTCTCCTATGGTCACAAAGCTACAAAGCGGTTGACCCAGAAATTGAACTCAGATTTACCTTCCTTCTCAAGTCTGGTCAGAGTTTACTCAACTAGAAAAGGAGATCTGCACATCCAATCAAACTTGAGGAGTGCCATTTGGCATATGCAGACTGTGGATCTCACTGGGAAACATGGTATTTCCTGCTGCTAAATGCTGTGTCTATGTAATTTAGGAATGCTGTGTTATCAAAATCCTGTTTCAGAAGAGGTCAGTTCCTCATTTCCTCATTAACTATGGGCAGAAAACTGGATGTATTATAAAAAAGCAAAGAATCTCACTTTCACATAGATAAGCTTTCATTTGAACAATGCAGGGGCATAGTAGAGGAACCAAGGTAATTTGGCTGGGGCATCAATAAGATAAAAACCTTTCACATAACCAGAATAAGATTTGCTAAATCACTATCTCTGAGACCTAAATGTATAAGTAAACAATTTAATGGAAAAAAAATATCTATTTTCCTTCGCATATTTTGCTTTTGAGCCAACAGGGTTTGGAGTGACTGAGCTAGTGGTAGGTAGTTAGTTGTTTTTAATTCATGAAAGACAGCAATGATAATGTAATACTGTGATGGAGGTTGCGGTAGGTAGACTTCCAAGATGGCCTCCAGCAATACTCTCCTTATGGTATTAACACACTATGGAATCCCTCCATTTGAGTGTGGGTTAAATGTAGTGATTTGTTTCTAACCAACAGAATACAACATAGGTACTGAGATGCCACTTCTATGATTTGGTCACAAAAGCTTATAACTTCTTTCTGGATGGCAAATTTCCTTTCTTGCCATTTTGCTCATGCATTTTGATAAAGTAAGCTGCATTAGGAAGAGGTCACCATGGAAAGAGACTTAGAGTAGTCTCCAGACAGCAGCCATCAGGAACCCTCTGTCCAACAGCCCTTGAGCAACTCAGTCCTGCCAACTGCCAACTAAAGGTGCTTGAAGACTGTTTTTCCAGTTGAGCCTTCAGATAGAACTAAGACCCTGGGGCTGACATACTGATTACAGCCTTTGACAGACTATGAAACAGAGGCTCCAGAGAGACTGTGCCCATGTTTTTGACTCACAGAAATTTGGAGGTAATAAATATATGTTGTTTTAAGACACTAAGTGTGGAATAATTTATTATGCAGAAATAGATAACTAATAGAGAAGAATTTACTGATAATGGAACTATTAGTCAGCAATGTTAGAATTATCCTTCTCTAGATTGATTACATATCAGGTCCAATCTCCAGCATCTACAAAAACTGATGTGAACTCAAGAGTTACTGAAAACCACTTTCAACTGTCTTTTGCATCTATCTTACAAATGTATTTCATTTTGCAGTCTAACCTAAAGAAAGCACACAGAGACTTTACACAGGAGGAAGACTGAAAACTGAAATAAAATGTGAAAGCATCAATTTAAAGAAAGAATATCCTGTGTTATAGCTTGTAAACTTGGAAACATTAACTCTACTATTTGAAGTTATTTCCAATATAATTTTGCCATAAATTATAACTGGAATGCATTATAAAAGAAAATTTCAAGTCAACTTACATTACTAATTTTGGAACACATTCTTTGTGTAGAGTTAATCGAAAAATTACTTTTAAACAATAGACAATTATGTTAAATCTTATTGTGTTAGTGCATAATCGAGGAAGTGCATAACAAAAAACATTTACTTTGTCAAAGAAAAATTGAAGTTAAATATTTGATTATACGAATATTTTTCTTTTTTTTGTACTAGATGAGTTTTTTAACCTTTTATAGGAAGTGATATAGTCCATGAGAGTTTTTTTTTTTTTTAGTTTTATTTTTTAAGAGAGCAGGGTGGGGGGCAGAGAGGGAAGGGCAAAGTGGAAGAGAGAGAGAGAGAGAATCTTAAGCAGGCTCCATGCCCAGCACAGAGCCTGGCATGGGGCTCAATCCCACAACCCCAAGATCATGACCTGAGCCGAAATCAAGAGTCATACACTTAACCAACTGAGCCACCAATGTATGCTGAGATTATGTTTAATAGGGCTATCTAATTCAACTTCACACCCCAGTCAGTATTCCATTCCAGTTCTCCTTACCAATCTAACTTGCCACAACGGGTTTTGTTGTTGTTGTTGTTGTTGTTGTTGTTGTTTTTTAAGCTTCAGTAGATAGCTTCCTTTACTTCAGACTTCAACATATCCTTAAATATCTTAATATGCATTGTAATCATTCATTGCAATGCATTTTTGTATTGATTCCCCAAAATAACCCTCTCAACAACTCTGTGAAGTAGTATTATTGATTTCAATTTATATATAAATTGGCATACAGGGGCACATAGAGGATAAATAACTTTCAAGGTCAAATGGGAAAGGATAAATTCATACACAGGCAATCTCATCTCAAAGTGCATTCACCTAAGCTTTATGTCATTGTCTACTATGCATGCACTGAACTCTGATTTTTTTTTTTTAATCTATGTTGCTTTCTCACCCTTTCTTCTTCCTCCCATCCCCCTCGCTGTTTTTGGTGTTTGCAAACTTTGTAAGTGTGTCTTATTTTCCCCATTTTTTTCTGGTTCTTTCAGATGCCCAGTACCTACCATTAATGAATAAATGGAACTTTACCAAGGTTTCGACCTCCAGAAATATTCATGTTCTTTATTTATGCTATTTGATATCTACTATTAACTAGAATTTTAAGATATTAACTGTGCACAGAACAGAATTTGGGTTGAGTTAATGTGTAGGGTACCAGTTCGGGGCTCCCAAAAACCAGATAAAGAATATTATAAATTACAGACCTATTATGTCTAAATGTATCCCACCTCTTTCTCAAGCTGCTAGTAGAGTCCATCAATCCCTTCAGAACATCCTCTTCTTTCAAATATTTGAGCTGAAAGGCTGAAAATAGTCTAGCAGGAAGAACCTTTAAGTCTTCTTGTTGATTTCAGCCTAATAATGGCTGTGTTGGCCAATGCAGTAGCATTAGGACCATCATTAAGAACAGGAGTGTGAAGCTAGACTGCCTGAGTTTCAATCACAGCATCTCCCATTCTAGCTGGAAACCTCTGGCAAGCTACTTAACCTCTCTGTACCTCATTTACATTTGTAAAACAAAGATAATAATCTCTACCCAATGGTTTCATTATGAAGATTAAAAGGGATTGGTATCAAGTGCTACTTAAGTGTTGGTAAAATACAAATATGAACATGTATGTACACGATGAAGTAGGGGATTTCAACAAGAGAAAAGGATGCTGGCTAGAACATGCAGCACTTGAAAGACGGGCAAGTAGAATTAGATCCCCATGTTTCAGTTCCTGAAGCCGGACAGCTTAGTGTTGGCTTCCTAAGAGATGTCCTTTGTACCACTACAATAAGTTATTTTATATTACCTATTATGGATGAATTTGTCTACCTTACAACTAGATAAGACTTAGAATTCTAATATAAATTAAAAGGATTCNAGCCGGACAGCTTAGTGTTGGCTTCCTAAGAGATGTCCTTTGTACCACTACAATAAGTTATTTTATATTTAAGCTATTATGGATGAATTTGTCTACCTTACAACTAGGTAAGACAGAATTCTAATATAAATTAAAAGGATTCCAATTATTAATATTAATAAAATGCTTAACACAGTGTATAGCATATTTTTTTAAAGACTTTATTTATTTGAGAGAAAGAGAGAAAGCGAGCATGAGTGGGGGGAGGAGCAGAGGGAGAGGGAGANCATAATGCCGGGATCACGCCCTGAGCCGAAGGCAGACGCTCAACCGCTGTGCCACCCAGGCGCCCCAAAAGGATTCCAATTATTAATATTAATAAAATGCTTAATGCAGTGTATAGCATATTTTTAAAAAGATTTTATTTATTTGAGAGAGAGAGAAAGCGAGCATGAGTGGGGGGAGGAGCAGAGGAAGAGGGAGAAGCAGAGCAGACTGTTGCACTGAGCACAGAGCCTGATGCAGGGCTTAATCTCATGACCCTGAGATCATGATCTGAGCCAAGATCAAGTCAGATGCTCAACCAACTGAACCACCCAGGTGCCCCAGTGCATAGATTTTTAAGAAATGGTATGATTTCCTTTAATCCTTCTTTACTAATATTTAATTCTACGTAGAGTTCTGATTTTGTCATTCCCTGTCCAAAAAATATCAGTGGTTTAATAGTGCCTAATGAAAACCATCTACTTTTCTTAGGCTTTCAACATCCACTTTCCTCTCATTACCCTCTCCCAGTAAGATTAATTATTTTATTTCCTTAAAAAGTGCCCAATTGTGAGTTACCCATCTTGATCTGCACACATTCTGTTTATTTGCCTATTCTTGGTTTTTCAGGCTTCTGAACAAGAAACATGTTTTGTTAGCCATGTGATTTAACTCTGTGCCCTATATCCTTGACACAATTAATGCAGCTTTGCTTTATTAGAAATTACATTGTTTTTAGCCAAACAACCAAACTGTGTTGTCCACTAAAGCCCAATTAGTAGGCTGTTGTCATATTGTAAATTCTCAAAATCACCACTCTATCTAACCATCATATTGTAAATAGTCCCAAGGCACAATCAAGAGATTTTATAAAAACCCAATCATTTCATCACTTACTTCTGGTAACTTCTAAGATGAGGTTTATTTCTTTACTTACATCCTCCTACCATGGGTCTTAGATTATCAGAAGGTCTGGGAAATCAGCATGTAAACTAAGCTCCACTTCTCTCTCTTAACTATTCTCCTGAGCATAATAAGGCTGGTATTATAAGTGATTGTAATCAAGAACTTTGCTCTTGAGGGCATTTCTAGTTTTTGAGCGTCTGCTTTATTTAGCTGCTCACAAAATGTCATGTTAGCATTAGCACCTTCACCCATTTATAAGAAGATTTTTTTTATTAAAATCACAATCATACTTGATCTTCCTTTTTTACTCATATGATGTGGTGATTTATTACCTGAAAAGTATTTAAAATATTTCTCTGAAAATATTTATGAAAGTTATCAATAAATAATATCAGACTTGTCAAAACCAAAAAAGTAAATAAAAAAAGTATTTTTTTTTTTTTGAGAGAGAGAGAGCAGGGAAGGGGCAGAGGATGAGAGAGAGAGAGAGAATCTTAAGCAGGCTCCATGCCCATTGTGGACCCCAAATAGGGGCTCAATCTCATGACCCTGAGATCATGGCCCGAGCCAAATTCAAGAGTCAGACTCTTAACTGAGTCACCCAGGCACCCCTAAAAAATAACTTTTGGAAAAAAGAAAAAACCTATATAGAAACAGCATTTCCTACTTTGATTTTCTTTCCCAATGAAAACAACTCCATGGCTTGGTGAAATTAAGAGACCTGCTTCTTGGTTTTGTTGGATACTTTATTTTTCTGTGGCAAATAAATTATCTTATTTTAAAAGTTGAAATGTCCAGGTCATGTCAATCTAGTGCAGAAAAAAATATATAAAATACAGATGCTAATGATCATGAAGCTGAGTAATGTGACCAATTCTGTCTAGAAGAACAACTTTTTTAAAGGATTTAGTTATAGTGATCTCAGATAGGGATGACAGATACACTTATAAATAGTTCTTTCCTTGGGATATAGGTCCTCTGTGATCTCTACAGCTCTTGGTTCATCCAGTAAATATTAAATGCAGATATAAAGGACAATTATTCTTGCCCACTTTCCTAATTGTCCATTTTGACATTAGAAAAGAGTAATTTTGATAGTTACCATTCAATAATACGGTCTTTAAAAGACTAAATCACTGTAGATGTTTTTAGAATACTGGCTGATAGGCCTTGATCTTTTGTTTTCTATGTCATTATACAAGTTTCTCAAGGCCAAAAATCATCACAGAATGACTTTGGGAAACTACTTATTCAAACTTTTCTTAAACCATCATGTAATTTTCTAAGACATCTATTTCATATTACATATTATATCCCAGAACACATCAATCCCAATGAGTTGGTAAATTTCCAGAAGTACTGATAAGTAGTAAAAAGTACAATGGCACAGAAAAAGCAAGACCTTGGGGGGGAAGCCGACCTAGGTCCTAATTTCAGCTCTGTTCTCTACTAGCTGGGCAAGTTAATTCGTCTCTGTGTCTATTGGAAGGAGTTATCTCTAACTTGAGTTAGTTATTTATTGTTATTGCTATTACTTCTCAGAAATGGAAATGGAGTTTGCTCACAGGCAAAATAAAACCAACCATGCTTTCCTATCAGACTGTCTGAGGACTAGATGAAATAATTAATATAAAGTTCCCTTATACAGTTCTTGGAACAAAGTAACCATTCACTAAGTTTTAGCTTTTATTTCTCTTTGCCTCCCCAGATCTGTCTAGTACGCTTTGTGATTTTCCCCTTTTAAAATTGAAGTCAGTGCTTATTTTTTTTTTGATATAAAACAATATTGGATAGCCTTTTGCAAACCGCCTATTAACATAAAACTTCCAAGGAAGAATTTCAGTTTGGGAAGTCTTGGATTTCCTAGCTCATCTACTTTTACCACCCATTTGTAGTTTGTATCTGTTAGGAAACAACCAAAAATGCATGTTAAGCACAGTTAGAATATTTATGATGTAATTAAGGTAAGCAGAATTTTCTAAAACAAATTACACTCCCCTCCCCCACCTACCAACCAATTCCTTGGAATACTACAGTACCAGTTCTACTTTAGGGAGAATTGTGTGTATTTGCTTTAGAAATGACATTTAGCAACATCCCATTTGCCTGATGTATATTAAGAAAGCAAAGATAAGACAGTTCTGCTCCTTTCACATATATCTGGTACAGCTTTCTCAGACATATTAAGCACTAGTACTGAATTGCAATTTCTAAGACGAAATAATAACAGGCTTGTAGGACATAAAGAAGAGTATCATTTGTTTTGCAGCTTTTGCAACCCTGCCAATATGGTATTTACATCGTTGCTTTTTCACATCTGTATTTTTCTGTTTCTTCCCTACAAGTGATCTATATGGACCTACTTTGAAATGTACTTGCATATAATGTAGCTTGAGATAAAATACTTTTTTTAATAAAATAAATCCAAATATTTGGTAAGACAGTGCTAAATTGTATTTTTCTTCTACATTTCAGGTGGTTTTTCCAAATGTGTACCTTATATTTAGGTAAGACAGAAAAGCTTTATCAATGATATTGTATATCATCTAAATTGTTTCACCCTTTAATAAATATTTCATTTGGGAAGAGATCACTTAAATTTAAAATTCTTGGAAATTATGTTGTAATAGACCTTGGTAAGCTTATGGCTAATAAAGGAGTATGCTGTAGGCACATATATTTTGTTCTTCAAAGTTCTATATTCCACTTAATCAATTGTATCTTTTTCCCTAAGGTACATTTTGGAAGAAGAAATGAAACAGGAAAAATAATTTTTNAATTCTTGGAAATTATGTTGTAATAGACCTTGGTAAGCTTATGGCTAATAAAGGAGTATGCTGTAGGCACATGTATTTTGTTCTTCAAAGTCCTATATTCCACTTAATCAATTGTATCTTTTTCCCAAAGGTACATTTTGGAAGAAGAAATGAAACAGGAAAAATAATTTTTTCTCCTTCAAAGGAACCTGAATTCACATTTTAGCACCATCAATGCCAACACATGTCCACCTTGGTCAAGTCTCTTATTCTCCCGGCTCTTTAACTTCATTAACTATGTAATAGGGCAGTGACATGGATGAGAAGGAGACAAATTANGGTCAAGTCTCTTATTCTCCCGGCTCTTTAACTTCATTAACTATGTAATAGGGCAGTGACATGGATGAGAAGAAGACNTATTTATTTGACAGAGATAGAGACAGCCAGCGAGAGAGGGAACACAAGCAGGGGGAGTGGAAGAGGAAGAAGCAGGCCCACAGCAGAGGAGCCTGATGGGCTCGATCCCAGAACGCCGGGATCATGCCCTGAGCCGAAGGCAGACGCTTAATGACTGAGCCACCCGNAAGCAGGGGGAGTGGGAGAGGAAGAAGCAGGCTCCTAGCGGAGGAGCCTGATATGGGGCTCGATCCCAGAACTCCGGGATCAAGCCCTGAGCCAAAGGCAGACACTTAACGACTGAGCCACCCAGGCGCCCCAGGAGACAAATTATCTTCACACTGGAGGACTGTAGCAGAATTCAATGATTATTTACACAGTTCCTAGTATAATCTCTTGTTTATAAATAATGTTCCACAAATGCTTATGCCTATTTGCTTTCTTAAGGGATTATTGAAATGCCATTTTTTCCTCCTGATTTTATGCTGAGAGATTATAGAGAGAGTGTTTTAGTTTATTCTGCTTTGCAAAACCAAATAAAAACAACAACCATATACTCCTTTCAAACTTGAAAATGAAAATTAGAATGGAAGCAGCAGCCTTGGATTAAAAAGAGATCAGGTACTTTTTGCCAAAGCTCCCAACTACCTTTTCAGAACTCATTAACAAATTCCATAAGATCGATGTGTTTTAAGAAATTAAACTCAACATAATATGACAGCCTTTCCTGCAAACTCTTGGATTTAATTAACCCGTGAAACAAATTTACAGCCAACCTATTTAATGACTGTATCCCAAAACCTTGCCAAAGCACAGCACGGACAATAGAATTCTCCCATAATAATATCTTGCTTCATATAATTTTTTTTCAGTTTGTTGGGGAATATTCATGAAAGACTTTCTCTGAATTATATTTATTTTTACTGAAGCATGTCAGTATTAAAATGGTTGTACCATTGGTTGAGTTCACGAGTAGAGCCACCACATTATTTACACCAACTCTTAGAAATAGCAGGCAAACTTGAAGACTACCAATACATATATTGTCTTAAAAATAACTATATGCACAAATGCACAAAAATCCATTTTGCATATGGAAACTGCCCACTCCAGCCTTACTACCTTTGAATTTAGGAATGGTGGAGATAAATGTTGTCGGTATTAATGCTGAGAATTTCAGTTCTGACAATTAAACTCAGCATTTTGGTTTTAATGGAGTGTCTTGAAAAGTATCCCATGCTTCTCTGGGTTATATAGCACCAGTTACTGATTGCTTTAATTTTGCCCTCAAAGAAATCCATCAGCACTCCCTAATCTTGTATACTTCTATATAGTATCACCTTGAAATTCACATTTGCACAAAGATATAGTAATTGAACTTAGAAGGATAAGAAAGAAAGTAAAATAAATTGCATGCCAACTGAGTGTAGGGATTGAGTAGGGAATGTCTACATGTTATTACATCTTATCTCCTAAAGAACCCTTATAATAGATAGGTAATATCATTTTATCATTCTGTATATATAAAACAAACATATTCAGAAATATCAGTAAACGGCCCAAGGTCACATAGCTTATAAGAGATAGAGATTTGATTTAAATGTGTTTACATGTGACTCCAAATAGAAGCTCTATCTGGCCTTGATGTTAAGGACAATAGAAATAGGTAGAAGATGTGACTGGTAACAGATGCAGAAAGAAACTGAGAATGTAAATTAATACTATTGTACCCGGANAGATGCAGAAAGAAACTGAGAATGTAAATTAATACTATTGTATCCAGCTCTTTCACCAATAAATAATTTGTTGCAAAGATTCCTAAATAAGTTGACTGAGGGTGTCTAGACTGAGACTGGAAAATGTCAAAAAGTTACCATAACCTCTCACAGCAGGGGAATGTGAGGCCATGGAGAGAGCCAGGGCTCTGAGTCAGACAAAAGTGAATTTATGTTGATATTGCATTGTGTGTCCTTGGGTGAATGAGTTAACTTCATTCTGCCTCTGTTTCCTAATATTTAAAATACAGGGACAATGTCAATGCAAATTGTTTATAAATGTCTCTCGGGGTATTTGAGAAATAAATGAGAGATATTTGCAGTGTCTTACACAATTTCTCAGAGTAAGTGTTTACATTAGCTTTGTTCACCTTCTCTGCTCCTATTAATATTTTGTAGAGTTGTTCTTTTCTTCTGTATCCTGTAAAATAGCTGCAATTTTATTTTTAAATACGATTTTTTTCTCTTGGCAGGCAAAACAGCAATCACACCTTCATCTGACTAATACGAATAGGTGTCATCCAAATACTTATTTGCTCCCACTGACAATGTCTCAGTAGAGATGTATGATTAGGGGCCATTTGGAATAATACACCCACATATTATATAAACACCTTTTGTTCCCAAGTATTTGATACATATATTTAATGTGCTAGAGGAAGAAAATTATATACATATATAACTGTAGCAACTAAGATGTGCAATGGAGAAAACTGCACCAGAACTCCTTGACTTACAGCTGGTGCATTCCCATTCTGTGGGAACTACCCGTTCCCATGGGTAGTTAAACTATAAGTACAGAGAAGATGGATAGGTTTCTAAGGAAGAGTGGGCATAACATCTTTCATGTCCCTGTCCGTGTTCTTCAAGCATGATCATTGAGAATGGTTAGGGAGGAATTGAGGAGCAAATAAACTGTCATAAATGGAGATGAGTCATTGAATATGGAGGGAATACAAAGAAGAAAAAGAATGAGAGCAGCAAAGTTGAATAGACTAGATAGGTACACGTTGAATGAGGCACAGGTGACCATAGATAGTCTTCCGCACACTTAGGGCTCCTTTTTTTCCATGTTCCAGATTCCCTCATGCACTTTTCAGCACTTTGGAAAATTAATACTGACCTATTTATATACCAAATAAAAAGGAGGGAAGGAGGGAGAGAGAGTAGAGGGAGGGGCAGAAGAAGAGAGAATACTGATACAGACTTAGCCTGGAGCCTGACATAGGGCTCAATCTCAAAACCCTGAGATCATGACCTGAACCAAAATCAGGAATTGGCCACTTAACCAACTGAGCCACCCAGGTGCTGCACAGGATATGAATTTGAACTCCTGAATGAATTTGATCAATCCCTGATCACCTAGCTCTTACTCTAAGCCATGCTATCTTGTCTAGAACTGACCCACTCGATAAGAGTAAATTTGAAAGTTATTCATCTTCTGCAGTAGCCTTTCAATCTCTGATTGGTGCCACACTCAAAAAACTATCAACCCTGAATCAATCTTCTCATAAATTATTTCATGAAAATCTTCTTTCTGTAATTAAACGATTCGATCTTGGTGTCCTCTTCATTATTTCTGGGTTATTCTCCCTCTTCCTGTAGTAATCATGTTCCTACTTGAAAATACCACAACAGACTCTCACTTCTTCAAATAAATTAACAGCCCTTTCATAACTTTTCTTATACTGATTTACTTTTTAAATCTTTCAATTATCTGCACTGCTTCTACATGCAAATGAATATTCTATTATCTGGGACATAAGGTTCTTCCCCAGTTATGATGTTGAATGACCCAGTCTGCAACTGGGTTCTGAAATCTACTTGTTCAAAGCCAATAAACTGAATCATTATCAGAGTCACAAAATATATCAAAACATGTATGTTCTGGTATACTTTGAAGTCCTCATAAAAAAAGGACTTAGAGAATTTTTTCAACATTCAATAGATTTCTTTTTTCTGAAATTTATCTCATTCTTCAGGTATGCTAGTCATGTTCTGTTAAACCAGATGCATGGCTGGCACACACTTCTCCCCTTAATAACTGTTAGTTCTGCATGGCTGAGCCTAAATATAAAAAATGATTGGAGAGAGATGGGATGACAATGTCGGAAAGAATTCTCTAAAAAGTTATGTATTATGCTTCAAAAATAAAGTAGCAAATTCACTCTTTCTCTCGTTAGTAAACCATGCCATCCAGAATTTGTGCCTTTTGTTCATTAATTGTAGGGTGTACTGTCCTGCATGAACCTCTTTGCATTCTGTGGGTAATGCCAAAAAGAAGCAAAAATAAGTTATCTCCTTAGCATCCAGTATAGTTTATTGCTGTCTGCTTTTTTGATGCTTAACAGTGATCTCACTCCCACCAGTGATAGGTCTCTGAAGCAAAAACACATAATAAACCCAATCAAGATCTTATTTTCTTCCTTTGATACGATCTCTTTAAATGCTTGTCTCTGGTATTTGCAGCCTCTTATATGGAAAGAGTGATGATTTTTTGGACTCCTAATACAATCAATTATTATACATAACTTGATTTCTACCTATTTCTATAATTGGTGATGTATTTATACTTTTGTATTATCATCAACACAAAACATAAAACCTACCTAGTGGGCTGAATTGTAGCCCCCCAAAACATAAGGCCAAGTCCTAACTCTGGTACCTATGAATGTGATCTTACTTGGAAACGGGGTTTTTGCAGATATAATTAAGGGTTTTGAGATGAAATCATCCTGGATTTAGGGTGGATCCTAAATCCAACAACTGTTACAAGAGGAAAGAGTGGGAGATATTGCAACGAGCACTGGGTGTTACACACAAACAGTGAATCATGGAACACAACATCAAAAACTAATGAAGTACTGGATAGTGACCAACATAACATTAAAAAAAAAAAAAGACTGGGAGATTTGAGACACAGAGAAACAGACAGAAAACCACAGATCAAAGTTAATGCAGTTACAAGCCAGGGAGTGTCAAGGATTGCTAGGAGCCCACAGAAGGCATGGAACACATTCTCCCTCAGATACTTCTCAATGAACCAACCCCATTGAGGTCTTCCTGATTTTGATTTCTAGCCTCCAGGACTGCAAGAGAATAAATTTCTGTTGCTGTAAACCACCCTGCAGCAATTTGTTGTGGGAGCCTTTAGGAACACAGAAGAAGAGGAAAATATATATGAAGTGGGAAAACTGCTAAATACAGTAAGCAAAGGAATTTGCATTAAGAAGAGATGTACTTTGAAAACCAGCTTGGATACCTTAGCTCTAAGCTAACTGCCTAAGCTTAGATAAGTTACCTAAACCATCCATGTCCCTTTCTATTTTTTCATAAAATTGGAGTTAAAAAATATCATCTTGGTGGAGTTATTGGGAAGATAAAATTACTTATGTAACTGTTTAGAATTTTGTGGTTTTATATACAATATTTATTAAAAAATTTTTTCTCAGAGCATTTCAATGTTTCATTGAAACACAATGTGCAAACTACACATGCAAATTAATATCCTTTTCCTTTAAACCCTCTTAATTTGAGAACAATAATTGCCAAGTCAACCACTTAGCTCCAAGTGAGGCTTTAGTTCAAGTCTCTTCTAGATAGCAAGACATTCGTGCAGATAAAGACGTTTTTTACTTCTTAGCCACTATTTCTCACATCTGATTTTGAATATGCTTGAGAGATGATATAATTATCAAGATTAATTAGTAGTCAGCAGAATAAAGTCATATTTCTTCACATTAGCAATATGTCAGTACCAAAATGCTGAAGCTTTCAGAGAAATTAGATCACAAATGTTTAGTGCTTGTTAGGTCAGACAACTCAATGAAAATGTACCATTTGTGTGTGTATGCTGATTTGCAAAAATGTAACAGAGAGAGTCAGATGAAGGCGATGAAGATTCATTAACTTTGTAAAAAAAAAAATACTCTGTAATTGCAAATTAGATAGGAGCACATCAAATTCAAATTAGAAACAATTAGCTCTTTCTCTCCTAACCAATTAATAATAAGAGAGAGAAGAAGATACTTGAAGGGATAATGATCTTTAGGAGAACTCTTTTGGGTAGATCTGGGTATCAGGTATTTCTTCCCATAAAAGTAATTTAAGCACAGCAGCAGTAATGGCAGTGTTGTTTCTTCTGGAAGGCATCAGTTAGTCCATCATGCCAATAGTAGTGAAGATATGTGCTTCCAATGTGACCCAACACTCCATTTACCTCTGCTCTACTTCCTTGTCTCCCCCTAAGGTGAAGTCCTTGAGGGTGCAGGCTGTGAGCTGTGTCACATTGTGCCATTTGGGGGCTTGAGACAAAAGGAAAAGTCAACACTACTGACCTCCTTTTTAAATACTTAAGATTTTGGGGCGCCTGGGTGGCACAGTTGTTAAGCATCTGCCTTCGGCTCAGGGCGTGATCCTGGTGTTATGGGATCGAGCCCCACATCAGGCTCCTCCGCTATGAGCCTGCTTCTTCCTCTCCCACTCTCCCTGCTTGTGTTCCCTCTCTCTCTGGCTGTCTCTCTCTCTATCAAATAAATAAATAAAATCTTTAAAAAAAATACTTAAGATTTTGTTCATCATGGACTTTTTGCATTCTGTCATTTTTAAAAATGCTACATTAAACTATTATTTTGAGTGCTGAATTTTTTGGTGACTCTCTAAATGCCATACTCCAGGAGAGGGCTTTAGACAAAATTCAATGACATTTAGAATGCTCTACATTGGTTGGGGGTACCTATTTGCCAACTGAATTTTTAAAAATTTTTTATATAAATTCAGGTTATTTAACATGTAGTATATTATTAGTTTCAAGGGTAGAACTTAGTGACCCATCAGTTGCATAGCACACCCAGTGCTCATTACATCACGTGCCCTCCTTAATACCCATCACCCGGTTACCCCATCCCACACCCACCTCCCCTCCAGCAACCCTGTTTGTTCTCTACAGTTGAGTCTTTTATGGTTTGCCTTCCTTTGTTTTTATCTTATTTTTCCTTCCCTTCCCCTATGTTCATCTGTTTTGTTTCTTAAATGCCACATATGAGAGAGATCACATGGTGTTTATCTGACTGACTAATTTCACTTAGCATAATACCCTTTAGTTCCATACACATCATTGCAAATGGCAAAATTTCATTTTTTGATGGGTAATATTCCACTGTGTGTGTGTGTGTGTGTGTGTGTTGTGTATATCACATCTTCTTTATCCATTCATCTGTCAATGGACCTCTGGGCTACAGCCATAGTTTGGCTATTGTGGACATTGCTGTTATAAACATTGGGGTGCATGTGCCCCTTTGAATCACTATGTTTGTACCCTGTGGATAAATACCTAGTAGCACAATTGCTGGGTTGTAGCTCTATTTTTAACTTTTTGAGGAACCTCCATACTGTTTTCCAGAGTGGCTGCACCAGTTTGCATTCCCACTAACAGTGTAAGAGGGTTACCCTTTCTCTGCTTCCTCGCCAACATCTATTGTTTCCAGAGTTCAATTTCAGCCTTTCTGACCAGTGTGAGGTGGGACCTCATTGAGGTTTTGATTTTTATTTCCCTGATGCCAAGTGATGTTGAGCATTTTGATAATACAAAAACTCGTTTAATATGATGATTAGTAAATGTGCTTTAAATAGGATTAGAGGTTCTTAATGAGAATCTAAAATTATGTTCTGCCTAGAAATGGGATGAATGTTATAGTAGGATAATATAGAACACACATCTAATTGATAAATTCGTCTATGCAAGAAACACATACTCATTCTAATCAAACTTGGCTATAGTAAATCTCTTTAAAAAGTTATTTGCCCATGTAATTGAAGCAAGCTTACAGAGAAAATATAACTTGCATTTTTATGGTGCACTATGGATTGTACATTATGTTAAAGATACATTGAATACTAAAAATGGTAAATCCCATGACAGCCACTGCCCATGTCTTTCAGACTATCATATGTAATGTATTCTCTCCTAATTCAGTTCTGGTCTCTTTATTGGCTTTGCTCAGGTCAGAAAAATGAAAGACTAAAAAAAATGTGGAATCATATAACCTATAATTAATTGCCTGACATTAATTCATTTAGTCAAAAATTTTAAAATATGCTTTATACAAATATAGTCCCCACAAAAATGGATGTAACATGATCATAAACAAAATTCCTGGAAATAGAGTAGTGAAGAATGGGAGGGAAAAGTTTATAGGATCATATAAAATGTAACAATCAAAATTTTTTTCTAGTTTAGAAGAATGTCATTAAAATGATTCATGCCCCAGAATCTCATCTCTTAACCTCATAAGTCAAGAAGGTCTGTAAACTTTCAATCAGAAGAAAAATCCAACCCTGCAATAAAATTAAAAAATAAATAAATAGTTCTAAGCAATAGCTACCGGTGATTCCACCAAGCACATTTTGACAGACAGGTTTTTCCTTAAATGCAGCTTTGCATGAACCTGTCCAGTTATTAAAAGAGACAGAAATAGCTCTAAATACAATAATATGAATATATTTCTTTTAAATTCTGAATGTTCTCAGTTTGAAGAGAGATTGGGAATTTTCTAAATTTTTAATAGAACTAGAACTAGAAAGTACAGACCAAACTAGGGTGTGCATTGACATGGTAGGAAGCAGAAAAGTATACCTAGGAAAAAAGAATAGAGTTCAGAGTCCAATTTTGCCTTTTTTATTTTAAACCAATGTATAATAAGCAGGGATTCCAAATTAAAGAACCGTATCACCTATATTGACTATATTGCATCACATATGTCATCTATTGTTGCACAATAAACCATAACAAAGCAGAGGAACTTAATAATTTTCATATCTTTCACTAGTCTGAGGTGATTTGGCTCAGCCCTGCAGTTCTTCCACTCCATCTGATATTGACTGGGTGAAGGTCAGATAGCCATGGAATGCCAGGCCTTCAGACCAATCTAAATTGGCCTGAAATGTTAAAGATGGCCACTACATGGGTTGGTCCTGGCTGCTGGGTAGGAATAGAATGGGACTGACAATCAGAGCCAGTAAGTTCTCCATGTGACTGCCCTGTAGGCTTGGGCTTCCTCACACTGTGGCTTTTAGAAAGTGAAAGCCCGGGGCACCTGGGTGGCACAGCGGTTAAGCGTCTGCCTTCGGCTCAGGGCGTGATCCCGGCGTTATGGGATCTGAGCCCCACATCAGGCTCCTCTGCTATGAGCCTGCTTCTTCCTCTCCCACTCCCCCTGCTTGTGTTCCCTCTCTCGCTGGCTGTCTCTATCTCTGTCAGGTAAATAAATAAAATCTTGGGGGAAAAAAAAAAAAGAAAAAAAAAGTGAAAGCTGCCAGTCACCTTAAAGCCTGAGTTTCTAGAATGTCACTTCTGCCATATTCTGTTGGTTGAGGCCAGTCCTAAAGGCTAGCTCTAATTCCAAGGGAAGGTAAATAAGTTCCACCTCTTGATGTGAGGTGTGGTATGAACATAAAGAAATGAGAGTAGTTGTCAGACAATGTCTTTGGAGAACAGCTGCCATATTACTTAATCTATACTTAGCCTTAATAGTTTAATAACCTGAACACAATCCATTTCATAATGTAGGTATATGTTTTCTAAAATCATCTGTTTTTTACTAAAAACCTGACATTACAAACTTTATTAATTTTTCAAAGATAGCTACCTAACACATATAAAGTCAGCTAATAAATCCAGTAAATGTAGAACAGACAAACCAAATACCTATGGAATCGTGTGGCATGTACTTACTCATGGCAATGTATAAAATCCAGTCTTTCTTCTGGAGTTGAAATTTACAGAACTGAAGTTATGAGAAACTTTAAGTATGGAGTTGACTTCAACTCCAGGTAAACACTGTTAAGCTGTTTGATTTCTTCTTTTTTTTCTTTTTTAAAGATTTTATTTATTTATTTGACAGAGATAAAGACAGCCAGTGAGAGAGGGAACACAAGCAGGGGGAGTGGGAGAGGAAGAAGCAGGCTCATAGCAGAGGAGCCTGATATGGGGCTCGATCCCTCAACGCCGGGATCACGCCCTGAGCCGAAGGCAGACGCTTAACCGCTGTGCCACCCAGGCGCCCCAAGCTGTTTGATTTCTTGAAACCTTTGTTTCCTCATTTATTACAGAGAGATCCTGGGCACCTGGGTGGCTCAGTCAGGTGGCATCCACCTTCAGCTCAGGTCATGATCTCAGGGTGCTGGGATCAAGCCCCACATTGGGCTCCCTGCTCAGTGGGGAATCTGCTTCTCCCTCTCTCTCATGCTTATGTTCTTCCCCTGCTTGTGTTCTCTCTTGCTCTCTCTCTCTCTCACATAAAATCTTAAAAAGAAAAAAAATAGAGATCCTAACATTCTAGTGGACATTTCTCATCGACCAACATTGCCAGTATTTTCTAACTGTCCTCATCTAATAACACCCAAATTTCATTTGGATAACTACCTATTTCCCAAACAGCCCAGTGTGGGACATTAGTGACTTAACCAATTACAACATTTCATCTTTCTGGCCAAAATGATGGAGTCAGGAAAGCATCTGTGACTCAAGCCAATCCAGATAGAATAAATTTAAGAACACATGAAATAGTGGGACAAAGAACACATTTCTTTCTCCCACCACAAAGAAGCCTGTAGCACTAGGAATTATTACCTATGTTTTTCCACACAGAACTGTCTTAGCATGATGCCAGTGATATGGAGTTCAGAGAGGAGGGAATGAGAGACTACAACCTCAGGGATGCTGTTGAACCATTGGATGTACCTTCTGAAGCTACCTTTACTTCCGGACTTTCCACATTTGAGAGCTATTAAAGAACCTTTTGGGGGCGCCTGGGTGGCACAGCGGTTAAGCGTCTGCCTTCGGCTCAGGGCGTGATCCCGGCGTTATGGGATTGAGCCCTACATGGCTCTTCTGCTATGAGCCTGCTTCTTCCTCTCCCACTCCCCCTGCTTGCGTTCCCTCTCTCGCTGGCTGTCTCTATCTCTGTAGAATAAATAAATAAAATCTTTAAAAAAAAAAAAAAGAACCTTTTGTCCTGAGTCCCCTTGTGTTGGAATTTCTGAGAGTAGCAAAATTATCAGTTTAAAAAAGTATATATATTTTTCATAAGGTCATCTTATGAGAGTTTTTACACAACACTTAGTGCCATGTCTAGCAAAAAAACAATCCTTTATCTTTTCCTTTAATCAATATATTGAAATATGGCAATCTTTCTGTCCATCAATTTTAATTTTTTCTCAAGAACCAGATTTAATCTTTTTTGTTGTTGTTTAGTTACTGAACAAAAGAAAAAAAAAATCCTGGGAGTTTGGGTCCATTTGACTTTAAATACATAAGGTAGAGCTGTCTGTAATTACAAGCTTACCTACCAGAGGAATATGGTATAAATAAAAAAACACAATAAAAATGTAATTACAGAAGCTGGTTCATTTTTTTTTTTTGAAAGGAGTTTATGTTGGATAAGAAAGCGCTGATTTCTATTATTTTTTTATGATTACAGTGTTCTATTTATATTCTCAGCACTGAATTAATTTCCTTGTCTAATGCTAACCTTGCTGAGGATCCTTTTAAAATACTTTAATGAGTTGAGTACATAAATCATCCTAGTGAACACAAATACTTAACATGTAAAAACTCGAGGGAGTTTTTTGTTTTGTTTTGTTTTGTTTTGTTTAGATTTTAGAGTGGTAGATAAGTCACTGAAAGACTTCATGCCTCATTTTTTTAATCCATCAAAGTAAAAAAAATAGCAATTGTCCTTTTTTCACAGACTTTACAGTGGTGAAGTCTTAAAAAAATTCAAAAGAAATATAAAGCATTTCATAGAGAGCTATATAATGTCTTATAAACAAAATTTGCCAAGTATAGACTTTGCATTAGTGTACATTTTTGTAACTTTTAACCATAAGCTGGCATCACTCCTGTATTGTAAATGAATTATATGCATGTAGGCACATGTCCCTATTAAAAATGAGAATTTCCTGAAGACTGTATATGGACTAAAATTTGAGAATTCACTTCTAAATATTAAAAACCAGACTACAGAACATTTCATTCATGTCTTTCATTAGCTATACTTATGTATGTTGTTCTTAATTCTAATTTTTAAATTTTTATGTATTTTTATTCTGATATAGAAGAAAAATTTCTTAAAATACCTAACCTCTCCTACTTCTCTATGCCTTGATCACCAGAATCAAAACCACACGTAAGTGAACAATTTAAAAATAAATAAAAAGTACAGTAGTTCTGTGATGTGCATGAGTCATAAATATTTAAATGCGTTAGAGGTTCTCACACTTTCAACACGAGTCTGGTCATTGAAGTGGCAGATAGTTGTCAATCACATGAAGAATCACTGGGGATTGAGTAAACACTCCTTAATTTACTGGTTTGTAAACTTTTCATATTTTGAATGTGCTTAAAGTCAGTCACATCTATATTCTCATTCAGGAGATACATAACAAATCCCTGCCTACAAAGAGACACTAAAATTTTTCCTAATTGAGAATCACTGAAGGTAACATAAAGACTCATCTATGATGTAATTGGGAATATAGTAGCAGTTTTTAGTTTCTTTAAAACTGTATTGCCTTGCATATCTACCTTATAGTTTTTGAGGAAATGGAGGAAAGTATGTTTCTATAGCTTGTTTTACTCTTAACAATTCATCATCATACAGCTATAAACATTAGGAAACATAAAATCCCATCAATACACAAAGAAATTAGGAATCAATATTATGAAGAGGAAATTGATCTAAGAACCCACAATTCTGATCTGAGATCCATAACAATGATCTAGCCTCTGTGGAATTTAATTTTTCTAAGTCTAAGTGTTTTCCTTTTCTTAAAAAAAATATGACAATAACTTTTAGGCCCTTAAGAGAAGTACACAGAAGATCATTAAGCCTAAAATGAACGAACTAACAGAATAACTACTCAGATATAAATCAGAGGGTAACATAAGAAAATGCTTTTTGCAAGTCCTATCTACATACCTTAATTTCCAAGGAGAACTCCTTGCTCTTACTTCATAAAACATTCTGCCTCCCTGATAATTGGCCTAGATTTCCTGTTTCTGTTCAGTCTATAATAACATAACCTATTCCTCTGACTTTCCACTGAGCACCACCACCATTATGTTAATCCAGTCTAAACATTTGATTTAATCATTTAAACCAGACAGAACCTACTTTCTGGTTCAATTCTTCATCATACACCCTGGTCAGTCCATAACAGGAGCTAGCCAGAGGACAGCGTTCTTTTGTTAAAATTATCATAGTTTAACTTTGATGGCTAGTGAGAAGATCAAGATAATTTTAGGACTGTCTTAAGGTTCTGAGAAATACTTTTCACCAAATATGTAATAATTGATTTAATTTCTCATCTCCATATAGACATCTCAATATCATTATTCTGTCATAAATTACTCTGCAGATGATAATCCAGCACTCTCAAAATTGCTTTCCATAATAGCAGAAGTTTGAAGTGGATTTTATGGATGCCTCTGTTCTGTTGAGACTCACTGCTTGCAAGGTTGAAGAACAAAGATTGTATTAATTAAGGATTTTTTCCTCTTGTTCAAATATGAAGCAGAAGAAATAGAAAAGATCAGTAGGTAAAAATAATTTTCTACTTAGAAATAATAAATATGAACTATATAATTATTAAAATAACCAAATCTAATACTAAAGCCTTCTTAACATAATGGAAATCATTTAAATACGTCATCTCTTCTTTTTCCCTACTGATAACCTTGCTTAAAAAGAAAAAAAAAATACATTGACTTTGAAACAATCCCAAAATATGTGGAATAATTAACAGAGCTGTGATCATTGTTATAAACCTTCTGAGAACAGCTACTGTAATAAAATTGGCATATTAAAGTCTACAGAAAAAAAAATCAGGTACAACTAAACATGATTAATGATGAACCACTAATTTCACATGCAAAGAATATTAAACAGTTGTGGACTCTTATCAAACTTCCTCATTAATCTGATTTTTTGTTTGGTAAGAGCAAACATACTAGCATATACCTTACTTTGCTCAAATATTTGAATTTCCTACTCTTGCTGCTGTAGTGAATTTTTGTTGGCCAGTTAGAGTAGAAATAAAATCTCCAAACATTGATGAAGCAATAATATAGAAGGTTGTTCCCACAGAATCTTTGATGTATTTTTCAATGCTTGATTCTGATAGAAAATTTGAAAATCCTTGTGTGGCCAGGTGTTATTCTGTAGATAATCTCTTATGAGTGACTTACAGCATGATCCATGTTTCTCAAAGGTCTTGAAATCCTTAAGTAATTTGATGACTAATGTTCATGCCTTTGGTTCATTCATAAACTCCTCTTTAGAAAAATTCTCAAATTGAAGTAAATAAAATAAATTAATATCTTACTTGTATGTTCTCTATTAGCTATGGAAATTCCTCCCCCCCCAAATGAAGCAAAGGGTGGGAAATAGGCATAGTCACAATAGAAGGAAGGAAACTGCCTATATATTATGCATCTTCAATCCTATGATTTAAAATGGTCTTTTTTACTGTGTAATAAACTATTCTTGATTCTAGTGATTTTTTTTTAACCTTAGGAGGCTTCTGCTTTTACAGTGGCAGTAACTAGGATCAGGATATTGAGTAGACAGATTACCCATTATTTATTTGACCTGAAGAAGGCACTAAGATTTCTCGTGGATACATACCTAAAAGGTAAGCATGAACCATACAGTTGCTTTGTATATCAAGAATCAGTCTCTTATATTTCTTGCCTTATGTTCATTTTTACTGTAATATTTTTGTCTTTCCTTTTACTGCTCTTAATTTTCATAGCCTCAATGTGTACGTCTTTAAGCAATATTATGTATATTGGGGCTACACATGGGCAAATGCACAGACATCTTTAAAATTACAGAAGAATATGGTAGCTGCCTCTGGATTCTCAACAGTCAGCACATTCAGTAGGAGTAAACTTGGGATTCTGGGGGCGTTCCAAGTAATAGCAACAATGCAACAGTAGACCTTAACTGAGAAATTAATATATGCAGACACCTTGTTAAACATTCTAACAAAGGTCACCTGATAGTTGTTATTGACTCCATAGGAACTGAATGAAGGCTTACAAGGTTTAGGTAACATACCCAACATATAGTTGGTAAGTGGTAGATCCAAATCTTCCTGTAGCCAAATATTGTCCTAGAGTTCTAACCATTGGCTGAGCTGATGTGCCCCATGCTTGAAGCAACTACTCCAGCCTTTTCAAGTGAGTCTTCATTTTAATTAAGGCTTGCAGGTGGGATTCCAATAGGATGAACATAAATAGGATAAACTCCTCGAAACTAATTCTAAATGCATCCTAAATTTCAGTATCTCCCTTCTTATCCCCCCCCACAATGGAGGAACTTGGTGTCTATTTACATAAATAAATGGGATCTCTTTTTAGATATATACTAAGTTTTTAATGGGCAGCTAAATAAAAGTAGTGAATAATTAGCCCTGTTTTATATACCTGTGTGCTATGATATGCTTTATACTTAAAGCTTATTTCCTTTTATCTGTTGCTACAATTTATTAAATACCATAGATGATGACATTGTTGATGATTATGTTGCATAGGTCTGATTCTTTCCCAGATTCTTTTGATTAAACCTAATCATTTTTTAACATCAGATCATACTGGGGAAGTAAAATCTATCTTTTTATGAGAGATAACATCAGATCATACTGGGGAAGTAAAATCTATCTTTTTATGAGAGACGGAGCTAAAAATTATTATGCCCAGAGTAATTTTGGCAGAAAATACATAGTGTGTGGTTGTGCTGAGAATGGAGTCAAAAGAAATGTTGCCACTTACACAAATTAAACATTATCTTACCAATATTGACTCTTTTGTACCTCAGTATTTTATCTTTCATTAGCCAATTTCTAAATGTAAATAGACTCCTTTTTTTTTTTCTTTAAGTGTTTAAAATTGGGGCCCCTAGGTGGCTCAGTTGGTTAAGTGTCCAATTCTGATTTCAGCTCAGGTCATCACCTCAGGGTCGTGAGTTCAAGCCCTGTATCAAACTTTGTGGAGCCTATTTAAGATGCTCTCTCTCGCTTCTCCTCTGCCCCTCCCCACTCTCCTTCCCTCTCTCTCTCTCACAAAGCAAATAAAATAAAATTTAAAAAAATATTTGCAATGGAATATAATGAAATAATGTTTATAAATATTTCTTGGTTTGGTTTATAACATCAAACAAATCCATCAGAATGTAGATAATATGAAATCCTATCAAAATGGATACTCTTATTTACATAAATTAATATACTAATTACAGTTAAAATGGTCTTTTATCTGTCTTCTTGACCCTTGACTCCCTTTCAGTTAAATTAAATTAAAAAATTTTTTATCTTTACATCTCCTTGACTCTCTTAAATTTCTACATATTATCACTTTATTATTATTATTATTATTATTATTATTATTAATTTCTTACATCCATCCTAGCCTTACTCTTGTCAGTGCTGCTGAACTAGGAGGGGAAATTTTGAGATGCTCCTTTTCTATTTTTTCTTTCAAATGGTTTTGTTTCCTTTGTTCTACACTATCACATCACTACCTGTCACCACATCTCACTAAAACGCGGCTTTCCTTTTTGTGAAACTAGTTCAGATCTCTCCCTAGTGATCCTTATCTCTACCAGAATTTCTCCAAATGCACCATGGTTAAAATAAAAAAGAAGAGTTGTCAGGTGACAGACAAAAGAGACCTATGACAGCCAATGAGCTTGAAAATGAATGTAGTAGGATTAAAGAGTAGAATCTGAAATGGACAGGAAGCAGGAAAAAAGCTGAAGAGGGCATTTGGTAAAGATTCTTACTGCTGCCTATTACAATTGGGGAGAAAAATCAAAATGGAAAATATGTACCCTATCTGTTCAACATTTTTTAAGTCTCTCGATGAAATCAGAAGTGAGAATTTTTGTAAAGCTTTTGCTCATGGAATTTTTAAAAATATAAAGAACTATCACTACATTTCCTGGGGACTTCTCAACACTGAAGCATCTTCACTGATATAATAATGGAATGTCAGTGAGTGCCAGACGAGGCTACGAGGCCCATTTTTCAGGTATACACAATCAAAAGTTGAAATCCAATAAGATTAAGAAGACAGCTTTTCAAATATTCTCAGGAGCTTCTCAAAAACAGACTACTTTAAATTGGTTCAAAAAAAAAAAAAGAAAAAAAAAGACACTCAATATAAAATGAATGTTGCAGAAGGTTACGGAAATTCAAGAGCAGAGGAAATTAAATTGCAGCCAAGCTAAAACATATAAAATCTCCTTATCAATAGATGGCTACTCCTTTTATTTATATTCTCAAATGTATAGCAAATAAGATAACTAGAGAAATAGGATTCTCTTATTTTAGTTACTTGAGAGTCTCATACTTTGGAAATTCTGTTAATGCAAAAAAAAAAAAAAGTAAAAGAGGATATAACCTTATCAGGAATAATGTGTTGCTCTTTTTTCCCTGTTTTACCATTAACATGCATAAATTAAACCACTATAGGTTTTCTTTTTTTTTTCCACTCTTCCTAAAGATTTGTTCATGGAGGAAGAGCAAATTGAGGGTTGTCTTCTTTTTAAAAAACGCAATCTATTTTCATATACTTTGTGTGAGATGAAAGTATTAAAAAGTTGAGAAGTTAATGTCCTATAGACATAATTTTCAAGTACCTTTTCTATTTTTTTTCCTTTGTAGAAAACAAAAATGTTGGATTTGGTTATTTTCAGCATGGCAACTTAAAGATGGCTGAAAATTAGACCATCAAGAGGTGGGGTAAATGGCCTCTTCTCTTAAATCTGGACTGACCTACAATTGCTTCGACCAGTGAAGTGCACCAGCTTGGTGCTTAGAATTCAAAGGATTCCTACCTTCTACTTTGGTCATGTGACATCCTGAGCCAACACATCAGTTTGACTACCCTGCTAGAGAGATCACATGGTGAGGAGGAAAGGGCCTGCTGAGCCCTCCCTTCTAGCCGTCCCCTCTAAGATGTCACACATGGAAGTAAAACCATCTGGGATACTCCAGACCAGCCCAACTCCCCCTTGTCACCCCAGTTAATCTCAGGTGAGCAAATTAATTGTCCAACCATGTCTTACTTGAATTTCTGACACACTTAATGAGAGATACAAAAAATCATATTGTTTATGCTACTGAATTTTAAATTCGTCTATTATGAAGTCATATATCACTGAACCAGTGGGCATACAAGCTGATTTTCAGCAAAGGAGAAAGTCTTACTGTTATTTTAGCATTTAGAAAAACCTACTTGATTGCCCCCCTTCAAAACTGTGATGGAAACAACATAGTTATTTTTTTTATCAGTTTAATCCAGCTAGAAGTTCCTTTAACTCTGAAGGAGCAGGGATTGGCCTCTGTCAGAGATGGGGAGAATTGTTAAGTCTTATAGTAATATAAGCAAAACTGTAAGATTATCTCAATATATTATTGCTTTTAAAATCACAAAGCCGATTAAGAAAAAAATGTATAATAGTACACATACAGATTTTGTAATAATGTATATTTAAATATATGCCTATATATAATGAATTATATTGACAAATATTTATCGACCTTATACTACACATAAGCCCTAGTCTAGGTATTGGAGATCATAATTTTTTAAATATAACTGATATTACTAAATAAATAGGTAGCTAGATGCTTATATCTGTCTAAAACATTAACTGTGACCAACTAGCAATGTGTCATTGACACGTGTCAAGGACCTTAGTAATATCCATTTACTGCCTTCCCTTTTAGAGTTTTTTTTTTATTATGTATTACTTGTACATACACAATAAAAGAAATATATCTGTACATTTCAGGAAGCTAAGTGAGAAGAGAGTACATAACTAACTAGTAAAAATATATATGATGATTTTACTTTAAACCAGAATAAACTGTAATGGAAATTACTCAAATGATCCCAATGGTAGAAAATGGCTTGGAAAGATAAGGTTAAAAGGGGGACATTACTCATACTTTATAATTTCTTCCTAGACCAACCCCAGAAATGCAGTAAAATATTTTCATCTATAGCTGACATATTCTCATCAGCTCTCAAACATATTCTCATCAGCTCTCTCAACATCAGCTCTCTCAAACATATTCTCATCAGCTTGGGAAGGGCGGTTTGCTTGAAGAGGATGTTGAAATTTCATTTAATGAACTAGCCTGAAGTAATGTCTCAGTGCAAGTATTCACATTAATGATATTAATGTTTATACCTTATGTGAAGGAACAGGATTAGTATAACCCGGTCACTCATGCAAATCAGGAGACTCCCATTTTATAATATTAACTTCCCACTATAATGTGATCAGGCTCAGTGACCTGGAGGTAATAAATGAGTAAGTCAACAAACCAAACAACAGATAAATAAATCAACTGCCAATAACATTCTTTCAAACCATCCAATCCCCTGGGTTTGATATGTTTAATTAAGGAAAATAAATTGTGCTGTGTTGAATCACTAATGATGCTGTGAATCAAATAGTATTTAAATGATTTGTCTTGCAGTATTTGTGTGCTAATTATATTATTCAATACTGTATGAGCAGGCAAGATACAGGAAATAGAAATAAGATTTATTTTATCATGCGGTGAGTTTTGCTTTATGAAATCATGAGTGATTAGCCACTTTAAATCAAAAACAGAAAAATAAAAATCACCATGACACATAAAAATTGCATTTGTTTGAGTCATAGTTAAAGATTTAGGGTGCCATTTTGTAGTGAGCTCCCAAAATTCATAACTTTTAGTCATTATGGTGAATACCTTTCATTCTCTCACTGAACACATTGTGATTAAATTAGGATGATGAGTTCCACTTGATTTAACATGTAAATAAGTAGAGCAGACAAAAGTAACCAAACAATAAAAACCACAAGCAATAGGATATATATTATCAACTGTAACTAAAATGTGGAGAGATTCGGGCACGTTTTGATGCATAAACCAATGTCTTAAGGGAGTCCTTTCCTATCTGTGTTCTCTATCACTCTTACATTGTGACTAAATCATATCAATATGGTGACCTCTCATACAGGGTATATGTAGGAACTTAGACTCTAGACCAACTTCCCATGTTTTAATCACTAGAGCCTTGGTTTCTTCATCTGGGCCCCAGTATCCATATCTGAAAGAGTCCAACAATGGTACCTATTTACAATCTATGTAAAATTATATGAATAATAAATGTAAAGCTCTCAGTTAAATGCCTGATGTCACATAAATCCAACAGGAGTTTGATGTCATTTTCAGCTGTTTTCATGATCAGAAAATGACAACAATGGTTACAGACTTCATACCTATCCAGCAAATAAGACTACAAGTTTCTTCTCAAAGCTCTTAAGACTTTTGAAATTTATTCTTTCATTGTCTCAAGTTGTCTCAAATTAAGTTCTTTTAACTATCCCTAAAATAATCCTTATAAATAGAAAAATCTGAATCACAGGCTAATCTCATTATGGTTCAAACCTAGAGCTAGGAGTAGGGTCAATCTATGCCAAACCAAAACATATCTACTGAAAATTTCAAATGTTTTGTGTATGCTTAATTATATTTCAATATATGGCAGCACCTGAAGTCTTACTATATACACTACATACTGTGTGATGAAGGCAGTGTTACATTCCACCATAATAAAACCATTTACGAACTTATTAGATGATAATGTGTATGTGTTTGTATACACTTTCAGAGCCAAAATGTGTGCATCTTGAAAGGGAAGACAGAATTATTTTTTGAAGTGTTTATATATTATGTAAGGTCAAAAATGAGCGAGCTTTGAGTAGACAGGAATTGGGAAATTGAAATGGAGAATATGATGCAGAATAAGTTACAATTTGGTGGCAGCAAATTGATTAAAAAAGTTTTTATGAGGATAGTGAGAACATAAACAAGACTGCAATTGAGAGTGTATGTGAAAAGTAAAGAAAGTAAAGTTGAAGGAATGATTGGCCTTACAGTCAAGAGAAGGAAATTGGACTTGATCCCAAGTAGAGAGCTGTAATCAGTCCTTGAGTCCTTTACTGACATGATGAAACCAGTGTTTCACAAGGATTAGTCTGACTGAAGTGGACAGAGATTGCTGAAGGTAAAGGAACCAGTTACCAGACTGTATAGTAATTTAGGATTGAGGTGATAAAGCAGTGGACTACAGTAGCACAGTGGGGCAAGCAGAAAACAATCGAGGACAAGCCTCAGTGAGAAACTGAATTTAGAGGAAAAGGGGGAAATGTCTAGACCAGTATTTTTTCTAGGATTTTAGTTTAGTAGTAAAAATCATGGTAGTACTAATATAAAAGTGGGGAAGGAGAAAAAGTTAGTATTAAGGAATGAATACCAATTTTAAATTTCTGGGTTTGTTATTTCTTGAAGGTAGGCATTTTAAGGTGGAAAAATGCCAGCCTCGGTTGAATATATAAGGGTGAATTTCATGCGAGAGGTCAAATCTGGAGCATCTTAGAAGATTCACCTATATCTTCATACATTTCAAAGCTGAAAGTGGAGATTATAATATATTTTTGAATTTTGAACCAAGGAAAGTTCATTTAAATATATTCTTTTGTTGGGCCTCCTTTTATTGAATCCTTTGAATTATCTGGTGAAAAGAATCCAAATGTCGTTCTACAGAGTGATTCCAATGATTGGAATCCAGCTTATTACTTGAATATAAATGCGTTGCCATTATTTGTGGTTATTATTTACATATAGTTGTGTTGCCATTATTTGTGATTAAATTAGGTATTTTATACTAATTAATAAGTTTTCATCTCCACAACTTGTCTTTCTAAAATTTTTCTTAATTGTTAACTAAGCCAAACTCATAGTCAAAACTGTCGAATCAGCAAGTTTGCTTTGACTGAAGTGGAAGAGGAATGAAGCCGTAATCCATTCAACGTCTTCTGTTGTCTGGAGGAAGCAAGAACTTTTTACCACATGCTGAACGCAAACCGATGCTGTTCAGTAGGCTTGACTATGGACCACTTCGATGTTTTACTTTTAAGACAACATTTAAGGATGCCAGATTGCTCTAATCACAAGTGTCAACCATTCATTAGCTTAATGGAAAAAGGTAACAGATTATGTATATAACAGTCGCTCAGGGAGAAGATATACATTTACAACCCATCATGCTTATGTAGATAGATTGTTGACATAATAATCTTCCGCAGGAGGGAGAGAGACAAACAATTACTCTAATGGAAAGCAAAAGAATGTGGTTAACATTCAATGTTACCCAAAGACAGATATTTGTGGTGGGGATGACATACAGGATAACTATGTCACTTGGCCTTGCCTTTTGGACAACAGAGCTAGGCAAGATAATAAGTGTGTGTGAGATACCACAGTCTGAAGACACCAGTGTAGATTTGCCTTTTACTTTTTGAAGAAATCACATTGTTTTCCCCTTGGTGTGGTTAACTGAATTCCTAAAATGGCTACCAAAGATGACAAGATGACCTACCTTAATTCCCTGTCAATATGGTGAAATATCACTCGCTGATTATGTAAGGTTATATGTCACAGTTGACCGTAAGATAGGGAAATTATCTTGCTGGGTCTTATCTAATTACATGAGCCCTTAAAAACAGAGAACTTCCTTTGTATGCTGTCAGAAGAGGCCAGAGAGATCTAAAACATGAGAAGGATTGGATGTGTTCTTGCCAGAAGAGAGGAGTAGTGGAAGCCTAACACACTGAGAGAGGCCCTTGGACAGTGAGGCAGCAAAGCATGGAGGACTTCAGTTCCACTACTGCAAAGAACTGAATTCTGCCAATAAAAGGAAGGATTTTGGAAGAGGACCCCAATCTCCAGTAAGAATGCAGTTGGCTGACACTTTGATTTCACCTTTGTGAGACACTGAACATAGAACCTAGTCAAGCCCACCTGGACTTCTAACCTATAGAATTGTGACTTAGAAAAAGTGATGTTAGAGAACAAATCCTTGATTTTATTAGAGCTGGAAGACCAAAAATTTTACTACATATTAAATACCCACAGCATGAGAAAAAAATCATTTCAGATATACAATATGAATAACCATGAAGGAGCAAAACATAGCTATGCCATCATTCAAGATTAATTTAAAGGGGAGATGGTTAGAAAGAGTGTAACACTACATATGTATCCATTTTGAATACTGGGTGTTAAACTGAGAAACACTATTTCATGAAAATGCCTCTGATTTATATTGTCAGACATATCAAAGTATAATGAAATGCAATATGTGCCTAAATATAAATTTTGAGTTCTTTGAATTACTATGGCATTATTAAATACCTGATTTATTTGTACTTATAAATGAGAGAAAGAATTTTATTTTTGATCTATAGTTGTCTCATCTAAGTACTTTCTTCTTAACAAGGAAATATATAAGAAATTTCCTCTTTGTAAAGCAATAAAGGAGTTTTGACTATGAAAGTGATTATAAGAGATAATATTCATTTCCATTTTCAAGGGAGTGCAATATCAGATGTACTATGGCAGGTGGCAATATGGAGCTTTGTGAAGTGGCAGAGTGCTATGACATAAGCAGCAGATGAAAAGGGAAAGAAAACAAATCTCTAAAAGAACACTACCATCCATGTATTTGGAATCAAATACATGTGGAACTTCCAGGTCTGAGTGACTAGTTGTGGTGCTCTCTCTCACTCTTTTCTTTTTTTAGCCACACTGTTTCCTGTGTGTTTTGTTTGTTTCTCTATGATTATTGACACTCATTTCTAGGCAAATATGTCCATTATTATCAAGTTTGTGGTGCGAAATCATGATTTCTTACTGCATTCTTTTATATTTCCTGATTTTTCCCCTGCATTATTATAAAGTTTTGTACATCTGTTGAGTGTGAATTTTTTTCTATAGGATTATACTGGAGAACATAAAATATTAACATTAGTTTTGTGTTTTCAATGTTATGGTTATTTATTTTGATGGCTTTAATAATAAGTGATCACTATTCTAAGTCATAATTCAAGGGTAATAGATGTGACTTAATCTCTACTTGATTGTACAAATGAACCATGAAAATGATTCAGTAAGACTTCCAGATGGCCAAATTAGAAAACACTTGGAATTGCTACATAGATGATGCTTCTGAATGCAGCTCATAAACTGTTCTAACACACTTTCCATAGTCTCTATTTTTCTCAATAGACTTCAGTTAGGCTTCTCCCCAAAATATTACATATAAGGAATTCTCAGTAAGAGCAGAAATCTAGGTTTCTAAATACCAAACACTTTTTGATCCCTTATTATGTGACCTTTCAACATTTGATGCTATTGGCCATATCTTTCTTCTTAAAGGACACATTCTTCTGAACATCTTGTTCTTCCTACTTCCCACATCGCTTGTATTTCTTTGTGTTCCTATTCTCTTCTTCCCAGCCATTCAGTGTTAAATCCCCAAAGTTCTCTCATAGGCCTTATTTCTATTTCTAAGCTCTTCCTCTAGGTGATTTCAATACCAGTGACCAGTAGGTCACTCTCTCTTTTGGATATCAAATACAGACCTATCAACTTTCGGGGATGTATCCAACTGCCAATTTCCCTCCTCTTGGATACTTGCCACAAGCCACCAAAACTTAATATGACCAAAGCCAAAGTTAGAGGCTTCTTACATGTATTAGTTATTTATTTCTCTGTAAAAAAATTGCCTCAAAACTTAGTGACTTGATAAAAAATTAACATTTATCATAACTCACCATTTCTCTAAGTCAGGAATTTGAGACTGGCTTAAGTAGGTATTTTGGCAGATACTCATGATTGCAGTCATTTGAAGGCTTGACTAAAGATGGCGGTTACATTTCTAAAGCATCTTACTCACATGTCTGGCTAGTCAGTACTGTCATTCATCAGAAAGCCTTACTCTCCACAAGGGCTTCCCCTGAGGACTGCTTAAGTGTCCACAAAACATGATAGATGGCTTCTCCCAAAGGGAGCAATCCAAGAGACCAAGATAGATAGTCTAATAAAACTCCATAGTAATCCCTCAGTTACCCAGGTCAATTATCAGAACGAGAGAGGAGTACACAAATCTGTGAATACCAGATGGTAAGGATTATTGGGAGCCATCTTGAAACCTTACTGCCATACTACATAAGCTTATCTTTTTCTAGAATTTAGTGATAACAGATAGGCAAGACAAGGATCTAGGAGCCGTTCTTAACACTTCTCTTTTTCACTCTTGCATATTCAGTCCATTGCTTAGCTTTGTGATTTTGCCTCTAAAGGTTTCAAATCCACTCTTACTAACTCTACTACTAACACCTTAGCCCTAATGAGTCCAACTGCATATATTTTCATCTTCTCACAATCAGTTATTTGCAGTGCAGTTGAAGTAAATGTTTCAAAACACAAATTAACTTGTGCTATACTTTACCTTGAAATACATCCTTGGTTTCCTGTTGCTTTCAGGCTAAAGACACTAACATGACTTTACTAGGACTTCCAAAACCCTATGTGGTTTGCTAGCTACCTACATCTTCAGCTACAGCTCATATGATATACCCCTTTCCATTAGACATATACAAAATCATCCAGTTCTGTTATACTATTCTTGTGCACATGGGGACTTAGCTATCCTTCTAACTGGAAAACTTATTCCTGGTAACTTTTCTTAGTGAACTAACATCATATCATTTTTTATATCTTACTTCCACAAAGAAAAGTTCCCAGCTTCTGACTAGTTTAAATATTTCTATAATATGCTATTGTATCATGTATCTCACATTCATATGCCTTACAGGATCATAACTTTATTTTAATTTTTATGGTTTTTCTTTTAACTACTTTACCTGTTTAGCTATATTAGTGCCCACTGCCTTTAAGGCTTCTGTCTTTGTAACTTCTACTGAAGCAAAGCAAATAGGAAGATGGGAACATTGTTTGTTGTTTTTTTTAAATTATGATGACATTTGATATCAATACGCCAACAAATACTGAATAGCAGTCCTTGACTGGTACTATGGTGAATACAAAAACATAACAGTTATGATGTTCACTTGGTTTTGAAAAGGTTAATATGATCATGGAAGAATTAGGTTGAGGTGAAACACTAAGGGCATACATCAAGAAAGACTGTGTTATGATTGATAGGACTAGTACATCTCCCTTATATTCCAGTCATAAAATTTTAGAGGCTCATAGTAGTTAATCCAGCTTTGTCTTTTGGCTACATTTGTATAATTGCATGTTGATATTTTTGGTTTATCTGGCCATTTGGTAAAAACCAATAAAAAAAATTAAAATGGTAGCCTGTTAACCCACAACCAAAATTAATCACCATAGCTATATAAATATTTGATCTGGCAAACTATTAATTGTTCTATGAAGACATTCAACTCAAACATTTAAGCACCTGACATATGTGAAACATTATGCTATGTGATCGAGCTGCATAAAACACCATATGACATGTTAAATTCAAGTTGCTTAAAGTTTATTTAGGAAGATTAATATGTAACTGTAATATAACTATAAGATAAGGTAAATTGTTGGGGCGCCTGGGTGGCACAGTTGTTAAGCGTCTGCCTTTGGCTCGGGGCATGATCCCGGCATTCAGGGATCGAGCCCTGCATTGGGTTCCTCCGCTAGGAGCCTGCTTCTTCCTCTCCCACTCCCCCTGCTGTGTTCCCTCTCTCACTGGCTGTCTCTCTGTCAAATAAATAAATAAAATCTTTAAAAAAAAAAGATAAGGTAAATTGTGGAAAGTATCTTAATATCATAGAAGTTGTCTTCTATAAGTTCAAGAACAATTTCTTGAAGGCTGAGTATTGTCAAGCTCTTCACATGCCTTCTGCCATTTTAGCAATTCACCAATACTACTATTTCCATTATACAAAGACAAACCAAAATAAATTAAAAAATAAATAAATAAATAAATAAATAGAACTGTCTCACTGAATCAAGTGTTCACTTTCATTAAATAGTCACAGAAACTATTCTGAGAAGAAAGTCACAGAGTGATATCTGACCCTATAACTCTCAGCCCCAAATTCCAGGAGACAAGTTAAATACTCTTGCTTGAAGCCTGCTGTTGTATGAATTTTCACAGGCAACCTCTTGGCCTGTCTCTCTAGGCCAAAGACATCTCCAGCTTCATAGGATATATTCTTGCACTGAATGGTTATGATGAAACTTATCCTTTAGCTACTTCCTCCTTTATTCCATATAGAGGAAATTGCTAGAATATTATAGAAGTAAAATTCATTCGCTTCTTTTAAACTATGAGATTTTTAAGTTTATGCTTGTCATATGTACATGTATGTATGCACAATATATGCTAGCTTCCTGTGAACATGTTTAAGAGGGTTCTTTGCTGAATGTAAGTTTTATCACAAAGGCTAACAAAATATGGTGGAGAAAGAAAGGGGGAGCCACAAAAGGAATAGAGGGGCAGAGTAAAGTGACTGATGATGTGATTTTAAGTAGATGAAGAGAGCTGCCTGGAAGAGATTGTGGGGAGTGTTGAAAATGGGTTATTCTGTGGAACAGAGACATACATGGAAGAAGGCATTCCAGGAAAGTGAGGCAATCATGAATAAAACACTAAGTTAGAAAAGTGCCAGGTATATTTGGAAAACAGTATTAGTCTTAATTTTACGACACTCAGAACAGCCTATATATAGCAGTGTACAGTTAGAGACAGTGCTATAAATACAGTATTGCTAGTCATACCACATGGGATAAACTGGCTTTTGTTCTAAAGGCACATGTTCAGGATTTTTCTTTAGGAACACATAGCCTTAGAACTTGTATATACCTTTTATACCCCTGAAAGCACATCTCAAAACTGTTGTGCATAAAACTGTTGGTCAGCATTAATTTTTAAGAAATTTAATATAAAATTAGAAAATTTTATTTGGTTTTAGAAAAAGGTTTATAGACCCTAAATTAAGACTTGTAAGAAATCAAGTTATTGTTATATTTAAACTAAACATATGCTGGTTTCTACCTTGTTCTTAAGAGTACCTTAGAGAAAGGCACTAGAGTAAAATGCTTTATTGAATTTTGTCAACAGCTGTTGGATTAGTTAGGTAGAAGCTAGATATGAGCAGTGGAAGAAAAATCCTGAGGCAGAGTCCCAAGTACTTGAGGGGGGAATGATAGAAACATGAGCTGGAGGCAAGGATGGTGATAAATAGGTTACACATCTGGAGTCTGGGGGTGCTTTCTGACCTTGTGGCTTCCAAGACCCTAGGGCTAAGAGGCCAAGAGCCATAGGTGCAGAACATGCACTGTCCTCTTCCACTTCTGCCCCAGGGTAACCCCCATGCTCATCATAATGTATGTGCATTGAGGTCATAGCCCCTCCAACCATGGGGGAAGGCTGCCATGATGGTTCCTGTATAAATCTTGTAGAGTCAAAAACTCCCCCTTCCAAAATGTGGGTGGATTTCCCCAAATAACTGGAAGCAGCGTCCACTAGAGACCATCCCATCCATGACACAAGCCCCTGCTTGCATAAAAGGAAAGGACCCCGGTAGCCTTAGGGCAGTTGCCACCTCTGGGTCTGTCCACTCTCCAGGTCTGTCCACTCTCCCACCTTGAGAGCGTACTTTCCTTCTTGCTGTCTTTATTCCAGCATGCATCCTCATGTAACTCTTTCACGGGAAATCCAAGAACTGAGGGACTTCCATTCACACAACACAGACTCTCTGACATGTAAGAAATTCACTGACTCTTCCTCAGCATGGAACAATGCCCCATCTATCTTCTCAGAACTTCTTAGAACTGTATGTTCACATATTATTTAATTTTGGAGGTTTACAACAGCTAACACTAAAATTAGTCTTGTTGTTTTTGGTTTTTTTTTTGCTATACTAAAAGTTATTTCTCTAAGCAAAAGAGAACCTGTTTTATCTTGGTTGTCCCAAAGAAAACCAAAGATAGACAGTAAAGGTAAAAACAGACTTTATTCAGGAAATACTAAAGTAAGGAAAAAGAGATCTTATTATGCAAATAAACTCAATTCTGAATACAAGGAAAAGTTGAAATTTATAGTCAGGAACAAGTTGGAGGCATCAGTGGATGGAAAATTACTAAATGTGAACCTTGAGAATTGAGAGGACTCTGGCTAAACTGATTTGACCGGATTCTTGCTGAAGGAAGGCCAGGGTTATGAGAGGTCTCCTGCGGGAGGGATGAGACTTGATCAGATATTGAGGAGATCAGATATCAAGAGTAAGGATTCTTGCTAAACTGATCCAGCAAGATTCTTGTTACAATTGGGCAATGCAAAGAGGAAAACATTGTCCAGACATTGAGGCCTAGTTGAGAAGAGGATTCAGAGTAGCCTGGCAAAGGTTGGTCAAGGAGGTCATCTTGTCAGTAGAAACACACATATCTAAGCCAAATACAGAACACTTAGGAAAGATGGACAGTACTTTGATGAAATCTCTAGAGGACTTCAAATGTTACTGTGAACTTTCAACATGAAGTGCTATACATTCATTGTTGGTTTATCTTTAGATATTTTTATGATAAGTTGATTCTTGCCTTTCTGAAATGCTCTATGAGTCTCAAGTAATTAGAAGTTGATTAATCAAATTTCTAAAACCTCATTTGGCTGATTTTTTTTTCCTCTGCTGAATGAATTCTGCCTTTAACTAATGGATGATGGTGTTGATAACAGAGGACATTTTAATCACTGTGCTCTGGTGATAGATGGTCATTCCATTTAATCAAATGTTATTTGACAGAGTCTTGTCTTTGGGGTAATGATTCACAGGTGGGAGGCATGCGGTAGGACAGAGGAAACATTGTAAGTTTCTTTAATAATATGGTCAGACCAAGACATGAAAAACGAGACTGCATCTTATAGAGAAAAGCTCTAAACCAACATTTACTATAGTTACTAAAATGAACTATGATTTTAAAAAATCTTATGAGAAATACTTGAAGCTTTACATGCAGAACTGTTTTCAAACCAAGTACATTCTTACATGTTTTCCTTGATTTAAATCTAAACATATGCTAGGATCAATTCATCTCTTTTGTCTATCTGAATAGTTTTTGAAAGGGGATATATTAACAAAAACAAGAAAAACTGGCCCAAAATGGAGTCACCTTTGCTAAATCCCACCAAGACCGAATACCTAACCTAATTACAGTAACAGCCTCTACCAGTAGTGGAATTTTAAACCAATCAGCCTGGAATTTCCTGATCAGCACTTGTGAGGCTCTCTGCATAATAAGACCCCCTGCCCTTCCCACTAAGGGAAGGTGACCTTGCCTGAAACAATCCTTTTGCTAATAACCTCCCTATCCTCCCCATTTCTGCCTGTTGAAGCCTTCCCTTTTATAGGGTTCCTCAGTTTCCTTCTATTTGCTGGATGGGATGCTGCTTGATTCATGAATCATTGAATAAAGCCACTTAGATCTTTACATTTACTCAGTTGAATTTTGTATCTATTATATACATTATTAATTATATATTATACATATTAGATACCTGGTATTTAAGTCTTTGTCTTAAAAACTAAAAATTTTAAATCTACATGGTATACAATTGCTGAATAGATCTTGCTTCAAATGAGAGTGCTTTTAAATATTTTAATCATTTTCATATATAGGGAGGTAATATTTTTTAAATAATAGAATTTTTAAAAGAGTAAAACCACATTTCACAACTTCTAAAATAAAAAACATAAGTGAGAAAAAGCAGCAACAGTATTAAAACAGTAGCTAACAGAAGAGTGAGGTCATACAAAAAAGAATCTTTAAAGCTGGTTCGATGCAGCCAAGTGAAATATGTAGGAGCATAGCCTAAAAGCCGGTATCTTCTTACAGAAAAGAAATCTCCAGGGAGCCATGCTAAGCCAGGAGAGCAAAATCTCTTACCATAAAGGAAGGGGATTTGTCACTGTACAGGATATCCATTGCTACAATAATGCTGTGTAAATACGCACCTCAAAACTCAAATATAGAACAAGTAGTCATTTACTTTGATAATGATCCCACAGTTCAGTGATTTAGGGTAGGCATAGCTCAGTGGCTCATTTGGTCCTGGAATACTCATATATCAGGCATTCAGCTGACTGTATCCTCGGCAATCGGGAAGGGGGACAATGGTGCCTGTGATTCTCACTTTGCAGCAGGCTAGCCCAGGCATGTTCTCATTTGAATGACAGAACACAAGAGGAAATAAACCCAATCATTCAAAGCTACTGTTTGAGTTTGGCTTACCAACATCCCACTGGCCACTAAGTCAGTCCAGAGAGAATCCTATCAGGTTCCATGGCAAAAAGGGATGCCGGGAGAGTGATGAAGTATTAAAGCCATTAACACACTCAAACTACCTGGAGCCCTCACCAGCTAGCCCCCCAAGACCTGACCTTTACTGCCCATCTGTTTGTACTCAACAAACTTTTTGTCTTACGGTTTTTTTCTTAAACTCCTAAGCTCTTCTTTCTGGTTTCTCTTTTAACTCAGGCAAATGAAACCAGAAATCACCCCTCAGCCAATGGCCACTGCCCTGGCAAGACCTTTGTATGTTAAATGTAGGTTTGCTTTTATTAAAAAAAACAAACAAACAAACAAACAAAAACCCTGCTAATTATATTTTAAAATGTCTGTTTCATTTTGTACTCCAGCTAGCAGTCTATAAGGATGAGCGTTCTGGTTGATACTTACCTTTACCAATACTTGGTATTGTCAATATTTTTTTACTTTTAACATTCTAATGAGTTTAGATTTAATCTGAATTTTCGTAAAGATTAAGGATGTTGAACATATTTCATGTGCTTGACATTGTCATACGTTCTTTGGTTGTATATGCCAAAGTTTCCCTACATTTTAAAATTGGGCTCTATCTTTTGTAGAGTTGTGAAATCTTTTTTTTTTTTTTTATAAGCTGAACACGACTCTAATGTGTGTTGACATTAATGTCTCCTAATCAGGGTTTTTCCTTTCATTTTCAAAATAGTGTCTTTCAAATGGAAAGAAAAGTTTTTAATTTTTAGGAAGTTGAATTTATCAATGTTTTATGTTTCCTGAGGTTTATGTCCTAGCAAATCTTTACCTATCCTCAGTCACCGAGATTTTCCCCTGTTTGAGACAATTGATACTCTTAGGTCCATTATCCATTTTTTTTTAAGATTTTATTTATTTATTTGACACAGAGAGAGAGCGAGAGAGTGAGCACAAGCAGGGGGAGTGGGAGAGGGAGAAGCAGGCTTCCTGCTGAGCAGAGAGCCCCTTGAGGGCTCCATCTGATCCCAGGACCCTGGGATCATGACCTGAGCTGAAGGCAGACGCTTAAGGACTGACCCACCCAGGCACCCCTCCATTATCCATCTCATGTAAATTTTTGTATGTGTTGTAAGTTCATTTTTTCCTCATTTAACTATTTTATTATTCACCACCATTTTTTTTTCTTTTTAAGTAGGATTCCACAATGGGACTCATAACCCTGAGATCAAGACCTGAGCCAAGATCAAGAGTTTGATGCTTAACCAACTGAGTCAACCAGGCACTCCCACTACCATTATTTTTTAATTGCTTTCCGCATTACATTCCTTGGCATCCTTATAAAAAAAAGTCAGTACTATATAGAATCACTGCACTGTAGTTGGTAAATTTGTTCTTTTATCAGGGTACAGACTAGCAATTCTGAAAGTACTTCCCCCGTATACAAGAGGAATAAGTTCTAGATGCTCTCTAACATCATGCCTATAGTTAACAACATGGTATTGTGCACTTAAAATTTTGTTTAGAGGATCATCTTATGTTAAGTGTTCTTACTATTAAAAAAAAAGAAAACAGATATAGGGAAACTTTTGGAAGTGATGAAAATGTTTATCACCTTGATTGTGGTGATGACACTGTCATGAGTGTATTCATATGTCCAAACTCCTCAACTCTGTACACTGAACGTGCAGTTTTTCTGTATCAATTACATCTCAATAAAGCTGTTTAAGAAAGGATTCTAACAGGGGGTGCCTGGGTGGCACAGTGGTTAAGCATTTGCCTTCGGCTCAGGGCGTGATCCCCGCGTTATGGGATCGAGCC
>NC_048233.1:68288734-68294601 GCF_002007445.2 Ailuropoda melanoleuca | reverse complement strand
GGGGTGTGACAGAGTGATTGCATCAGCATAAATGCAATTGAAACTGGCTGAAGATGGGGGGAAAAATGAAGCAAAGACCACACCTGCTATAGTGGGTAATCTCATCAATGCACTGGCCAAATACTATTTACTTTCCACTTTGGCATCTCTTCTTTCTGTCAGACAGACATCTGCTTATGTAAATTACTATAGAGAGGAGTAATTCTTTTTTAATTTGCAAATTCCCCCCACCCCCGCCAAGAGATAGGACAGTGAAGCCAAGTGCCCTCATAAAAAATATTAACTTTTAGGATCTTTCCATCTGCTTTTCACCATTTATAAATACCTCATTTTATTCTTCTTTCCAATAACTCCTTATCAGCTTCCCAGGGCTGCCACGACAAACACACACTGGGTGACCTAAAGCAAGAGAAATGTACTATCTCATAGTTATGGTGTCTAGAAGTCCAAAATCAAGGTGTTGGCAAGACCATGCTCTCCCTCTGAAGGTTCCATGGGGGATCTCGTAGCTTCTGGAGTGGTTGGCAATCTAGAGATCCTTGGCTTATGGACTCATCACTCTAATCCCTGCCTTTGTCATCACATGGAGTACTCTATGTGTCTGTGTTTCTGTAACTTTTCTCCATTTCTGATAAGGACACCCACCATATTGGGTAAGGGCCCACATTACTCCAGTAGGACCTCACCTTAACTAATTACATCCACGATGAGCCTATTTCTAATAGTTTGTATTCTGAGGTATTGGGTAGGACATGCACTTTGGAGGTACGTTGTTCAACTCAGTACACTCTCTCAAAATACTCATGCTCATGATAAGCCAAAATCTTTGGTTTCTTAAACTGAAAAATATCTTCAAGAATCTATTCTCTATGACTTGATACAGATAGTCAAGGAAACATTATTTTGTTTTTCATTTAAGGGAAGTTGAATAATTATCACATTTAGAGGCAATGNCTCATGCTCATGATAAGCCAAAATCTTTGGTTTCTTAAACTGAAAAATATCTTCAAGAATCTATTCTCTAGATAGTCAAGGAAACATTATTTTGTTTTTCATTTAAGGGAAGTTGAATAATTATCACATTTAGAGGCAATGAAGACATGATATTTTAAGTTTCTTTACTATAACTAGTCATTTTCCTTATAAACATGCCATTAACATAGGAGCTGGTTTCTCAATAAACACTGACATTGTTAGACAACAGGAAATTCTACAGATTATCTCATATATTAGAAAAGTTACACAAATTTGTATTTGACTATGGTAAAATTAACCAGTTTCTAGATTGTACAATTCAAGTTTATTTCATAAGCTGGGGAAATGGATCAAGCACTTGTTGAATTTGCTTAAATTCTCCACCCCCCAACAACTTTGGAATTAATAGGATTATAATATTATGAAACTAGACGAAAGAAAAATTTCTAGAAACTNAGGAAATGGATCAAGCACTTGTTGAATTTGCTTAAATTCTCCACCCCCCAACAACTTTGGAATTAATAGGATTATAATATTATGAAACTAGACGAAAGAAAAATTTCTAGAAACTGCTTACATTCTGGATTAGATTGGAAATTTTGGTTTATTATTACTGTATGTTGTTGTTGCTGTTTTTTTGTTTGTTTTTTGAGAGACAGCACGCAGGAGTGCACATGAGTGAGCAAGAGGGCAGGAGAGGTTGGGCGAAGGGCAGAGAGTGAGGAAGAGAAAGAATCTTAAGCAGGCTCCATGCTCAGCAAGAACCTGATCTCATGATCCTGAGATCATGACTTGAGCCAAAATCAAGAGTCGGATGCTTACCTGACTGAGCCACCCAGGCACCCCTACTGTAAAGTTCTTTTAAAGAAAGAAAAAAAAGAACAAAGATTTGAGAGAGAGAGAGAACATGGGCTGGGGGAAGGGCAGAGGGACAGGGAGAAGCAGACTCCCTGCTGAGTAGGGAGCCCAATGCAGGGCTTGATCTAAGGACCCTGAGACCATATCCTGAGCAGAAGGCAGACCCTTAACCGACCAAGCCACCCAGGTGCCCTTCTACTGTAAGGTTCTTTCAATCTGTTTTTCAAGACAGGATTTTCAAATGCTGAAGATCTTATTTTTATTTGTGAAACATTAAAAATGACAGACTTGAAGATATTATATTTGTCTTTATAAGATGCATAGGAATGCTTTCATCTTTAATAACCATTAACTACAATTCCACTAAGGCTTTGTTCTTTCATCTTTTCACACTTAAAGTGGTAAAGGAGTAGAAGCTATGATTTACTTCATTTCAACAAACTGTCATCATTCTATAACTCTTTCCACCTTTACCATGAAAACTGAAGTAATACTACTGAGAGGAATTACAGAATTGCCCCCAGAGGGACCTGGCAGGTGGCTAAAAACTCAGAGAAACAGAAAGAAGAGACAAAAGGGTGATTTCTTTATGGTGAGGACAGAATAAAAATTCAGATAATGCAACCACAAAGAGTACCTGTGTGATGTGTAGTTTCTATTATCCCAGAATTAACAAATGAAGAGTCCTTGATAGATAAGTACTGATTCACTTAGAGCTAAGAACTTGAATGCAGGGAGCAAGGCACTGAAAGGAGAGCATGGGCTCAGAGTCAGAAGATGTGAAATCTGCTTTTAGCTCAAGTACTTGAATAGTACGTGGTACTGACTCAGCATTCGAGGCTTATCTGTAAAATAGTATACTATGCTTTCCTTATCCTGCAGGTTTGTGTGAGATTGGGTGGGCATGATAGTTATAAAGGTAGTTTGTTAAATGTTAAATAATGAAAAGACACCAGACAGCAACACAAATGCGTATAAAAAAATATAAAGCTCTCTGGTAAAGGTAAATATAGAGAGAAATACAGAATCCTATAAAAATGTAAGAGTGCTACATAAATCACTTTCAATTCTTAATAGAATTCTTACCTTTTAAAAAGGTAAAAGCATGAAATAACTATGTTAATGAATGAAAACCAAAAATATGCAATTTGTGACATCAATAACCTAACAAGTTTGGGAGCATGAAGAATTTTTGTATGTGACAGATGTATTAAGCTATTATCAGTTGAAAATAGATTGTTATACCTATAAGACTTTTTATGCAATTCCCATAATAACCACAAACAAAATTCCCATTGAAAATGTGAAGAAAATGAGAAGGGAATCAGAGCATATCAATGCAGAAAAAAAAAAATCAAAGAGAAACAAAGGAAGGTAGCAAGAGTAGGGGAAAAAGGGACAAAGGATAAGAATATAGAAAACAGAATGACAATGGTAATTACTTCACTATCAGTAATTACTTTAAATATAAATGGGTTAAGTCCCCTAAAAGACAGAGTATCTGAATAGATTAAACAGCAACAACAAAATTCAACTATATGCTGAACCAAAAAGAAATAAAAAAATCTGAGCAGACCTATAACTAGTAATGAGATTGAATTGGTCACCAACAACTTCTCAACAGCAAAAGCCTAGAAACGATGGCTTCTCTAGAGAATTCTACCAAAAATTCAAAGAATTAACATCAATTAATTTTTTTATTAGCAAGAGGGGGGAGGGGCAGAGAGAGAGGGAGAGAGAAAACCCCAAGCTGGCTCCATGCTGGGAGTGGAGGGGAGGGGGGGGTTCCATCTCACAACTGTAAGATCATGACCTGAGCCAAAAATCAAGAACCAGACACTTCACCGACTAAACTACTCTGGCACCCCAACATTAATTCTTTTCAAACTCTTCTAAAATTGAAGAAGAAGAAACACTTCAAATCCATTTTATGAATTTGTTATATGGACACCAAAATCGGACAAACATACTACAAGAAAAGAAAACTGTAAACCAATACCCCTGATAAATATTGATGCAAAAATCCTTGACAAAATGATAGTAAACTGAATTCAACAACATATTAAAATAATTATACACCAAGATCAAGTGGGATTTATTCCTGGGATGCAAGAATCGTTCAACATATGAAAATCAAATCAATGTAATACAGGACATTAACAGAAGGAAGGGAGGAAAACACATGAGCACGTGATCCTCTCAATTCATTCAGAAAAAGCATTTGTCAAAACTCCATACCATTCACGACAAAAACTCTCAACAAAGCAGGAATAAAAAGTACTTACCTCAACATAATAAAGACCATGTATATAAAATTCACATGTTATATTTAATTCAATGGTGAAAACCTGAAAACTGCTCCTCTAAGATCAGGAACAAGACAAGGATGTCCTCTCTCACTATTTTTATTCAACATAGCACTGAAAATTCTAGCCACAGCAAATAAGCAAGAAAAGGAAATAAAGGACATCCAAATTAAATGGGAGAAGCAAAAAGAATCTTGTTTGCTGGGGCACCTGGGTAGCTCAGTCAGTTAAGCATCTGCCTTCTGCTCAGGTCATGATCCTAGGGTTCTGGGATCGAGTCCCACATCTGGCTCCCTGCTCAGCAGGGAGCCTGCTTCTCCCTCTCCCCACTGCTTATACTCTCTCTTTCTCTCTCTCTCTCTCAAATAAATAAATAAGAATCCTGTTTGCAGGTGGTGTAATCTTTATCTAGAAAATCTAAACGTTCCATGTACACACAAAAAATTATTAGGACTAATCAATTTTGCATATTTGTAGGATTTCAACATGCACAACTTGGTTCATTTTTAGTACATGAAAATTCAACTCTCTGAAAAGGAAATTAAGACAATCTCATTTAAAATAGCATCAAAAAAAAATCAGGGTACCTGGCTCAGTTGGTTGTCTGACTCTTGATTTTGGCTCAGGTCATGATCTCAAGGTCATAAGATCAAGCCCCATGTCAGGTTTCCCGCTCAGTGGGGAGTCCATTTAGGATTCTCTCTCTCCTTCTCCCTTTGCCACCCCCCTCAAATAAATAAATAAATAAATCTTTATTTTTTTATTTAAATTCAATTAACACATAGTGTATTATTAGTTTCGGAGGTAGAATTCAGTGACTCATCAGTCTTACATAATACCCACTGCTCATCACATGCCCTCCTTAATGTCCATCACCCAGTTACTCCATTTCCCCACACCCTCTCAATAAATCTTTAAAAAATAAAATAAAATACTTAAAAATAACCTAAGAGACCAAAAAAAAGACTTGTACTCCAAAAATCACAAAACATAGCTCAAAGTAATTAAGATACCAATAAATGGAAAGGCATTTCATGTTTGGATTGGAAGGTTTAATATCATTTAAATGTCCATACAACCCAAAGCACTATACAATTTAACACAATCTCTATCAAAATTTCAATAGTATTTTTTGCAGTAATTGCAAAAGCATCTTAAGTATATATGGAATTTCAAAAGATCTCAAATTGCCAAAACAACTTTAAGAGAAACAAAGATGGAGGACTCACACTTTAATTTCAAGAATTATTATGAAGGTATAGTAGTCAAACAATGTGTTACTCACTTAAGATAGACATATAAACCAATAGAACAAAATATAAATTGCAGAAATTAATCCTCACACATAATAGGTCAAATGATCTTTAAACAGGTGCCCAGGCTACCTAATGGAGAAAGGATAGTCTGTTCAATAAGTAATGCTGGGAAAACTAGATATCTATATGTGAAAGAATGAAATTGGACTCTTATACCATCTATAAAAATTAACTCAAAATGGATTAAAGACATAAACATAAGACCCGAAATTATAAAACTTCTCAACAAAAGCATAGAATCAATTCATGATATTGGATTTGGCAATTTTTGAATGGGACACCAAAATCCCAGGCAACGAAAGAATAGGTAAATGGAACTACATTAAACCTAAAAACTTCACTGCAACAAAGGATATAGTTAACAGAGTGAAGATGTTATCTACAGAATGAGAGAAAATATTTGCAAGTCATA